>NW_027100389.1:0-28104 GCF_031753505.1 Anomalospiza imberbis | reverse complement strand
AAAAAATTGGCAAAGGGACCCCAAAAAATGGGGGTGGATACCCCAAAATGGGGGCAGGGGACCCAAAAATGGGCACGGGGACCCCGAAAATGGGCAGGGGGACCCCAAAAATGGGCACGGGGGACCCCAAAAATGGGAACGGGGACCCCAAATTTGGGGGTATGGACCCCAAAAAATGGGCACGGGGACCCCCAAATTCCCCCCCCCCCGGGGGGTCCCTGTGCCCCCCTCCCCCCACCCCATGCCCCCCCCCCCCCGCTGTGCCCAGCTGTGACGTCACTCGCCTTCCCGGGGTCCGCGCTGGCCACGGAGCCCCGGGACCCCCGCCCGGGGGGCGACTCCGGCTCCGAGAGCGGCTCGGACAGCGCCCACCCCCCACGGGGGGGCGCCCCGAGGTGAGGGGGGGTCCCCCAAAATGGGGAGGGGGTCCCCAAGGCGGGGGGAGGGGGGGTCCTTGAATTGTGGGGAGGGGTCCCTGAATTGTGGGGAGGGGTCTGGGGGTGCTGGGGGGAGTCCCTGAATTGTGGGGGAGGGGTCCTTGGGGTGCTGGGGGGGTCCCTGGGTTGTGGGGAGGGGTCCCTGAATTGTGGGGAGGGGGTCCCTGAATTGTGGGGAGGGGTCTGGGGGTGCTGGGGGGGGTCCCTGGGTTGTGGGGAGGGGTCCCTGGGGTGCTGGGGAGGGGTCTGGGGGCGTTGGGGAGGGGTCCCTGAATTGTGGGGAGGGGTCCCTGGGGTGTTGGGGTGTCCCGGAATTGTGGGGAGGGGTCCCTGGGGTGCTGGGGAGGGGTCCCTGAATTGTGGGGAGGGGTCCTTGGGGTGCTGGGGGGGTCCCTGGGTTGTGGGGAGGGGTCCCTGAATTGTGGGGAGGGGTCTCAGGGTGGTGGGGAGGGGTCTCAGGGTGGTGGGGAGGGGTCTCTGAATTGTGGGGAGGGGTCTCAGGGTGGTGGGGAGGGGTCCCTGAATTGTGGGGAGGGGTCCCCATGGTGGTGGGGAGGGGTCTCAGGTTGGTGGGGAGGGGTCTCTGAATTGTGGGGAGGGGGTCCCTGAATTGTGGGGAGGGGTCTCTGAATTGTGTGGAGGGGTCCCTGAATTGTGGGGAGGGGTCTCAGGGTGGTGGGGGAGGGGTCTCTGAATTGTGGGGAGGGGTCTCAGGGTGGTGGGGAGGGGTCCCTGAATTGTGGGGAGGGGTCTCAGGGTGCTGGGAGGGTCTGGGGGCACTGGGGGGGTCTCTGAATTGTGGGGAGGGGTCTCTAGGTTGGTGGGGAGGGGTCTCTGAATTGTGGGGAGGGGTCCCATGGTGGTGGGGAGGGGTCTCTGAATTGTGGGGAGGGGGTCTCAGGGTGGGGGGGTGGTCCACAGGGGGGTGGGGAGGGGTCTCTGAATTGTGGGGAGGGGTCTCAGGGTGCTGGGGAGGGGTCCCTGAATTGTGGGGAGGGGTCCCCATGGTGGTGGGGAGGGGTCTCAGGTTGGTGGGGAGGGGTCCCTGAATTGTGGGGAGGTGTCCCTGAATTGTGGGGAGGGGTCTCAGGGTGCTGGGGGGGAGTCCCTGAATTGTGGGGAGGGGTCCTCTGAATTGTGGGGAGGGGTCTCAGGGAGCCTGTGGGGGTCGGGGGTCCCCATCGCCCCCTCCCCCCCCAGGTCCCCTCTCCGATGTCCCCTCCCAGTCCAGCGAGTCCCAGGAGGGTGAGACCCCAACGCCCCCCAGACCCCAAATCCTGAGACCCCAAAGCCCCCAGACCCCAAATCCTGAAACCCCCAGACCCCAAATCCTGAGACCCCAACGCCCCCAGACCCCAAATCCTGAGACCCCAAAGCCCCCAGACCCCAAATCCTGAAACCCCCAGACCCCAAATCCTGAGACCCCAACGCCCCCAGACCCCAAATCCTGAGACCCCAACGCCCCCAGACCCCAAATCCCCCAGACCCCAACGCCCCCAGACCCCAAATCCTGAGACCCCAACGCCCTCAGACCCCAAATCCTGAGACCCCAAAGCCCCCAGACCCCAAATCCTGAGACCCCAACGCCCCCAGACCCCAAATCCTGAAACCCCCCAGACCCCAAATCCTGAGACCCCAACGCCCCCAGACCCCAAATCCTGAGACCCCAACGCCCCCAGACCCCAAATCCCCCAGACCCCAACGCCCCCAGACCCCAAATCCTGAGACCCCAACGCCCTCAGACCCCAAATCCTGAGACCCCCAACGCCCCCAGACCCCAACGCCCCCAGACCCCCAAATCCCAAAGCCCCCAGACCCCAAATCCTGAGACCCCAAAGCCCCCAGACCCCAAATCCTGAGACCCCCAACGCCCCCAGACCCCAACGCCCCCAGACCCCAAATCCCAAAGCCCCCAGACCCCAAATCCTGAGACCCCAACGCCCCCAGACCCCAAATCCCAAGCCCCCAGACCCCAAATCCCACAGACCCCAAATCCTGAGACCCCAACGCCCCCAGACCCCAAATCCTGAGACCCCAAAGCCCCCAGACCCCAACGCCCCCAGACCCCAAATCCCAAAAGCCCCCAGACCCCAAATCCCAGACCCCAAATCCCAAAGCCCTCAGACCCCAAATCCCAGACCCCACAGCCCCCAGACCCCAAATCCGGGACCCCAAAGCCCCCAGACCCCAAAGCCCCCAGACCCCAAATCCTGAAACCCCAAAGCCCCCAGACCCCAAATCCCAAAGCCCCCAGACCCCAAAACCCAACCCTGGGGATCCCAAAGCACCCCGACCCCAAAACCCCCAGACCCTAAAACCCCAAAGCCCCCAGACCTCAAATCCCAGACCCCAAAGCTCCCAGACCCCAAATCCCAAGCCCCCAGACCCCAAAGCCCCCAGACCCCAAATCCCAGACCCCAAAGCCCCCAGACCCCAAATCCCCAAACCCCAAAATCCCAAAGCCCCCAGACCCCAAATCCCCCAAATCCCCAAACCCCAAATCCCAAAGCCCCCAGGACCCCAAAGCCCAGACCCCAAATCCCCCAAATCCCCAAATCCCAAAGCCCCCAGACCCCAAAACCCCCGGACCCCAAATCCCAAAGTCCCCAGACCCCAAAACCCCCAGACCCCAAAACCCCAAAACCCCCAGACCCCAGAACCCCCAGAACCCCAAATCCCGACCCTGGGGATCCCAAAGCCCCCAGACCCCCAGACCCCAGAACCCCACAGCCCCCAGACCCCATATCCTGACCCTGGGCATCCCAAAGCCCCCAGACCCCAAAACCCTAAAGCCCCGGAAGACCCCAAAGCCCCCAGACCCCAAAGCCCCCAGAACCCCAAAACCCCCAGACCCCAGACCCCAAAACCCCCAGACCCCAGAACCCCCAGACCCCAAAAACCCGACCTGGGCATCCCAAAGCCCCCAGACCCCAAAACCCTAAAGCCCCGGAAGACCCCAAAGCCCCCCAGACCCCAAAGCCCCCAGACCCCAGACCCCAAAGCCCCCAGACCCCAGACCCCAAAGCCTCCAGACCCCAAAACCCCAAAGCCCCCAGACCCCAGAACCCCAAAGCCCCCAGACCCCAAATCCCGAGCCTGGGGATCCCCAAAACCCCCAGACTCCAAAACCCCAAAACCCCAAAGCCCCCAGACCCCCAAAACCCCAAAGCCCCCAGACCCCCAAACCCCCAGACCCCAGAACCCCAAACCCCAAAGCCCCCAGACCCCAAAACCCCAAAACCCCAAAACCCCCGAAACCCCCAGACCCCAGAACCCCAAAGCCCCCAGACCCCAAAACCCCCAGACCCCAAATCCCAAAGCCCCCAGACCCCAAATCCCTAAAGCCCCCCAGACCCCAAAGCCCCCAGACCCCAAAACCCCAAAACCCCCAGACCTCAGAACCCCAAAGCCCCCAGACCCCAAATCCCAAAGCCCCCAGACCCCAAATCCCAAATCCCCAGACCCCAAACCCCCAGACGCCAAAGCCCCCAGACTCCAAATCCCACAGCCCCCAGACCCCAAAAACCCCCAGACCCCAAATCCCACAGCCCCCAGACCCCAACGCCCCCAGACCCCAGACCCCAAAGCCCCCTGACCCCAAAGCCCCAGCCCTCAGACCCCAAATCCCCCACACCCCAAAGCCCCCAGACCCCAAATCCTGAACCCCAAAGACCCCAGACCCCAAATCCCAAAGCCCCCCAGACCCCAAATCCCCCAGACCCCAAATCCCAAAGCCCCCAGACCCCAAATCCCACAGCCCCCAGACCCCAAATCCCCCAGACCCCAAATCCCACAGCCCCCAGACCCCAAATCCCAAAACCCCCAGACCTCAGAACCCCAAAACCCCCAGACCCCAAATCCCACAGCCCCCAGACCCCAAAACCCCCAGACCTCAGAACCCCAAAGCCCCCAGACCCCAAATCCCAAAGCCCCCAGACCCCAAAACCCCCAGACCCCAAATCCCAAAACCCCCAGACCCCAAAACCCCCAGACCTCAGAACCCCAAAGCCCCCAGACCCCAAATCCCAGACCCCAAATCCCAAAGTCCCCAGACCCCAAAGCCCAGACCCCAAATCCCAAAACCCCCCAAACCCCAAATCCCAGACCCCAAAGCCCCCAGACCCCAAATCCCAAAGCTCCAGACCCCAAATCCCAAAGCCCCCAGACCCCAAATCCCAGACCCCAAAGCCCCCAGACCCCAAATCCCAAATCCCCAGACCCCAAAGCCCCAAAGCCCCCAGACCCCAAAGCCCCCAGACCCGAAATCCCACAGCCCCCAGACCCCAAAACCCCAAAGCCCCCAGACCCCAAATCCTGAAACCCCAAAGCACCCAGACCCCAAAGCCCCCAGACCCCAAATCCCAAAGCCCCCAGACCCCAAACCCCCCACACCCCAAAGCCCCCAGACCCCCAAATCCCAAAGCCCCCAGACCCCAAATCCCATATCCCCCCAGACCCCAAATCCCCAGACCCCAAATCCCCCAGACCCTAAAACCCCAAAGCCCCCAGACCCCAAAACGCCAAAACCCTCAGACCCCCGAAACCCCAAAGCCCCCAGACCCCGAAATCCCGAGCCTGGGGATCCCCAAAACCCGAAAACCCCAAAGCCCCCAGACCCCAAAACCCCAAAGCCCCCAGACCCCAAAACCCCAAAGCCCCCAGATCCCAAAGCCCCCAGACCCCAAAACCCCAAAGCCCCCAGACCCCAAAACCCCAAAACCCCCAGACCCCCAAAGCCCCCAGACCCTAAAACCCCAAAACCCCCCAGACCCCCAAAACCCCAAAACCCCCCAGACCCCAAATCCCGACCCCTGGGGATCCCAAAACCCCCAGACCCCAAAACCCCAAAGCCCCCAGACCCCAGAACCCCAAACCCCCCAGACCCGAAATCCCGACCCTGGGGATCCCAAAGCCCCCAGACCTCAAAACCCCCGGACCCCAAAGCACCCCGACCCCAGAACCCCAAAGCCCCCCAGACCCCAAAACCCCAAAACCCCCAGACCCCAGAACCCCAAAGCCCCCCAGACCCCAAACCCCCAGACCCCAAAACCCCAAAACCCCCAGACCCCAGAACCCCCAGACCCCAAATCCCGACCCTGGGGATCCCAAAGCCCCCAGACCCCCAGACCCCAGAACCCCACAGCCCCCAGACCCCATATCCTGACCCTGGGGATCCCAAAGCCCCCAGACCCCAAAACCCTAAAGCCCCGGAAGACGCCAAAGCCCCCAGACCCCAAAGCCCCCAGACCCCCAGACCCCAAAGCCCCCAGACCCCAAAACCCCAAAACCCCAGACCCCAGAACCCCCAGACCCCAAAACCCGACCCTGGGCATCCCAAAGCCCCCAGACCCCAAAACCCTAAACCCCCGGAAGACCCCAAAGCCCCCAGACCCCAAAGCCTCCAGACCCCAAAACCCCAAAGCCCCCAGACCCCAGAACCCAAAGCCCCCAGACCCCAAATCCCGAGCCTGGGAATCCCCAAAGCCCCCAGACCCCAAAACCCCAAAGCCCCGGAAGACCCCAAAGCCCCCAGACCCCAAAGCCCCCCAGACCCCAGAACCCCAAAACCCCCAGACCCCAGAACCCCAAAGCCCCCAGACCCCAAATCCCCAAACCCCCAGACCCCAAAGCCCCCCAGACCCCAGAACCCCAAAACCCCCAGACCCCAAAACCCCAAAACCCCCAGACCCCAAATCCCGACCCTGGGGATCCCAAAACCCCCAGACCCCAAAACCCCAAAGCCCCCAGACCCCAGAACCCCAAAACCCCCAGACCCGAAATCCCGACCCTGGGGATCCCAAAGCCCCCAGACCTCAAAACCCCCGGACCCCAAAGCACCCAGACCCCAGAACCCCAAAGCCCCCAGACCCCAAAACCCCAAACCCCCAGACCCCAGAACCCCAAAGCCCCCAGACCCCAAAACCCTAAAGCCCCCGGAAGACCCCAAAGCCCCCAGACCCCAAAGCCCCCAGACCCCAAAACCCCCAGACCCCAGAACCCCCAGACCCCAAAACCCGACCCTGGGCATCCCAAAGCCCCCAGACCCCAAAACCCTAAAGCCCCGGAAGACCCCAAAGCCCCCAGACCCCAAAGCCCCCAGACCCCAGACCCCAAAGCCCCCAGACCCCAGACCCCCAAAGCCTCCAGACCCCAAACCCCAAAGCCCCCAGACCCCAGAACCCCAAAGCCCCCAGACCCCAAATCCCGAGCCTGGGGATCCCCAAAACCCCCAGACTCCAAAACCCCAAAGCCCCCAGACCCCCAAAACCCCAAAGCCCCAGACCCCCAAACCCCCAGACCCCCAGAACTCCAAAACCCCCAAAGCCCCCAGACCCCAAAACCCCAAAACCCCAAAACCCCGAAACCCCCAGACCCCAGAACCCCAAAGCCCCCAGACCCCAAAACCCCAAAACCCCAAAACCCCGAAACCCCCAGACCCCAGAACCCCAAAGCCCCCAGACCCCAAAACCCCCAGACCCCAAAACCCCCAGACCCCAGAACCCCCAGACCCCAAATCCCGACCCTGGGGATCCCAAAGCCCCCAGACCCCAAAACCCCCGGACCCCAAAGCCCCCAGACCCCAAAGCCCCCAGACCCGAAATCCCACAGCCCCCAGACCCCAAAACCCCAACGCCCCCAGACCCCAAATCCTGAAACCCCAAAGCCCCCAGACCCCAAAGCCCCCAGACCCCAAATCCCAAAGCCCCCAGACCCCAAACCCCCCACACCCCAAAGCCCCCAGACCCCAAATCCCAAAGCCCCCAGACCCCAAATCCCATATCCCCCAGACCCCAAAACCCCCGGACCCCAAAGCCCCCAGACCCCAGAACCCCAAAGCCTCCAGACCTCAGAACCCCAAAGCCCCCAGACCCCAAAACCCCAAACCCCCAGACTCCAAAACCCCAAAACCCCCAGACCCCAAATCCCGACCCTGGGGATCCCAAAACCCCCAGACCCCAAAACCCCAAAACCACAAAGCCCCCAGACCCCCCAAAGCCCCCAGACCCCAAAACCCCAAAACCCCCAGACCCCCAAAGCCCCCAGACCCCAAAACCCGACCCTGGGAACCCCAAAGCACCCAGACCCCAAAACCCCAAAACCCCCAGACACGAAATCCCCAAAGCCCCCGGAAGACCCCAAAGCCCCCAGACCCCAAAACCCCAAACCCCCAGACCCCCAAAACCCCAAAACCCCCCAGACCCCAAAGCCCCTAGACCCTAAATCCCAAAGCCCCCAGACCCCCAAAACCCCAAAATCCCCGACCCTGGGGATCCCAAAACCCCCCAGACCCCAAAAACCCCCGGACCCCAAAGCCCCCAGACCCCAGAACCCCAAAGCCCCCAGACCCCAAAACCCCAAAACCCCCAGACCCCAGAACCCCAAATCCCGACCCTGGGGATCCCAAAGCCCCCAGACCCCCAGACCCCAAAACCCCAAAACCCCCAGACCCCAAATCCCGACCCCGATTTGGGGGGGCTGGGGGGGTTCCCCCTAATCTGGGGGTTCCCCACTGACCGGGGGTGCCCCCAGGTTTTGGGGTCCCCCAGCCCGAGGGTGCCCCGTTTTTGGGGGCGCCCCAGTTTTTGGGGGTCCCTCGGTTTTTGGGGGTTTCCTTTTTTTGGGGTTTTCAGTTTTGGGGGGTTCTCCATTTTTGGGGGTTCACCTTTTTTTTTTTGTTTGCTTCCCGATGTTTTGGGGCTCCCGTTATTGGGGCTTCCTATTTTTGGGGTTCCCGTTTTTTGGGGTTCCCCGATTTTTGGGATTCCCCATTTTTGGGGTTTCCCCGGGTTTTGGGGGTTCCCGTTTTTGGGTTTCCCAGGTTTTTGGGGTTCCAGATTTTTGGGGGTTCCCACAATTTGGGGTTTCCCCCGATTTTTGGGGTTTTCCCCCCCGATTTTTTGGGGGGTGCGCCGTTTTTGGGGTTTCCCAATTTTTGGGGTTCCAAATTTTTGGGGGTTCCCACAATTTGGGGTTTCCCCGATTTTTGGGGTTTTCCCATTTTGGAGTTTCCCAGTTTTTTGGGGTTGCAAATTTTTGGGGTTTCCCCATTTTTTTGGGGGTTCCTGTTTTTGGGGGGGTGCGCCGTTTTTGGGGTTTCCCAGTTTTTGGGGTTCCAAATTTTTGGGGGTTCCCACAATTTGGGGTTTCCCCGTTTTTTGGGGTTCCTGTTTTTGGGGGTGCGCCGTTTTTGGGGTTTTCCCAGTTTTTGGGGATCCAATTTTTGGGGTTTCCCACAATTTGGGATTTCCCCGTTTTTTGGGGTTCCCCGTTTTTTGGGGGTTCCTGTTTTTTGGGGGTGCCCCCATTTTTGGGTTTCCCAGTTTTTGGGGTTCCAAATTTTGGGGGTTCCCACAATTTGGGGTTTCTCCCCGTTTTTTGGGGTTTCCCCGGTTTTTGGGGGTGCGCCATTTTGGGGGTTTCCCAGTTTTTGGGGTTCCAAATTTTGGGGGTTCCCCATTTTTGGGGGGTTTCCCCGTTTTTTTGGGGTTCCCCATTTTTGGGGGTTTCCCCCGTTTTTTGAGGTTTCCCCGTTTTTTGAGGGTTCTTTTTTGGGGGCTTCCTGGGTTTTTGGGGTTTCCCCCGGTTTTTGGGGGTGCCCCCGTTTTGGGGGTTCCCGGGTTTTTGGGGTTCCAAATTTTTGGGGTTTCCCCGTTTTTTGGGGTTCCCACAATTTGGGGTTCCCGTTTCGGAATTCCCGTTTTTGTGCTCCCAGGTTTTTGGGCGTTCCCAGATTTTTGGGGTTCCGGTTTTTTTCTCTTTCCGTTTTTTTTTTTGGGGTTCCCTGTTTTTGGGGCTCCCTGTTTTTGGGGCTTCCCGGTGTTTTGGGATTCCCGGTTTTGGGGGGGGTTCCCGTTTTGGGGGGGTCCCCATTTTTTGGGTTCCCGTTTTTTTTTGGGTTCCCGGTTTTTGGGGTTCCCATTTTTGGACTTCCCGGTTTTCGGGGTTCCCGGTGGGTTTTTTTTGTTGTTCCCGTTTTTGGGGTTCCCGGTGTTTTGGGGGGTTCCCGATGTTTTTTGGGTTCCTGTTTTTGGGGTTCCCGCTGTTTGGGGGTTCCCGGTTTTGGGGGTTCCCGGTGTTTTGGGGGGTGCCCGTTTTTTTTTTGGGTTCCGGTTTTTGGGGGTTCCCATTGTTTTGGGGTTCCCGTTTTTTGGGGGTGGTTCCCCTCTTTTGGTGTTCTCGGGTTTTTTGGGTTCCCGGTTTTCGGGGTTCCCATTGTTTCGGGGTTCCCGATTTTTTTGGGGGGGGGGTTCCCCTATTTTGGGGTTCTCGGTGTTTTGGGGTTCCCGGTTTGGGGGTGGGCCTGGACATTGGAGGGACGGGGAGGGGACACCGGGGGGACACTGGGGGGACACCGGGGGGACACTGGGGGGACACCGGGGGGGCAGGGTGACACAGCCGAGGACAGAGCTGACCCAGAGGTGACCCAGGTGACCGAGGTGACCCAGAGGTGACCCAGAGGTGACCCAGAGGTGACCCAGGTGACCCAGAGGTGACCCAGAGGTGACAGAAATGACCCAGAGGTGACACAGGTGACCCAGAGGTGACAGAGCTGACCCAGAGGTGACCCAGAGGTGACCCAGAGGTGACCCAGGTGACCCAGAGGTGACACAGGTGACCCAGGTGACCCAGAGGTGACCCAGAGCTGACCCAGAGGTGACCCAGGTGACCCAGAGGTGACCCAGGTGACCCAGAGGTGACACAGGTGACCCAGAGGTGACCCAGAGGTGACCCAGAGCTGACCCAGAGGTGACACAGGTGACCCAGGTGACCCCAGAGGTGACCCAGAGGTGACCCAGGTGACACAGGTGACTCAGGTGACCCTGGAGGTGACACAGGTGACCCCAGAGGTGACAGAGCTGACCCAGAGGTGACCCAGGGTGACCCAGAGGTGACCCAGGTGACCCAGAGGTGACCCAGGTGACACAGGTGACCCAGGTGACCCAGAGGTGACAGAGGTGCCAGAGGTGACCCAGAGGTGACCCAGAGGTGACCCAGGTGACCCAGAGGTGACACAGGTGACCCAGGTGACCCAGAGGTGACACAGGTGACCCAGAGGTGACCCCAGAGGTGACACAGGTGACCCAGAGGTGACCCAGAGGTGACAGAGGTGCCAGAGGTGACCCAGAGGTGACCCAGAGCTGACCCAGAGGTGACCCAGAGGTGACAGAAGTGACCCAGAGGTGACCCAGAGATGACACAGGTGACCCCAGAGGTGACCCAGGTGACCCAGAGGTGACCCAGAGGTGACCCAGAGGTGACAGAGGTGACCCAGAGGTGACACAGGTGACCCAGAGGTGCCAGAGGTGACAGAGCTGACCCATAGGTGACACAGGTGACCCAGAGGTGACACAGGTGACCCAGGTGACCCAGAGGTGACCCAGGTGACCCAGAGGTGACACAGAGGTGACACAGAGGTGACAGAGGTGACACAAGTGACACAGGTGACCCAGAGCTGACCCAGAGGTGACCCAGAGGTGACCCAGGTGACCCCAGAGGTGACAGAAGTGACCCAGAGGTGACAGAGGTGACCCAGGTGACCCCAGAGGTGACAGAGGTGACCCAGAGGTGACCCAGGTGACCCAGAGGTGACAGAAGTGACCCAGAGGTGACAGAGGTGACCCAGGTGACCCCAGAGGTGACAGAGGTGACCCAGAGGTGACCCAGGTGACCCAGGTGACTCCAGAGGTGACGGAGGTGACCCAGAGGTGACACAGGTGACCCAGGTGACCCCAGAGGTGACAGAGGTGACCCAGAGGTGACAGAGGTGACCCAGAGCTGACCCAGAGGTGACACAGGTGACCCAGGTGACCCAGAGGTGACCCAGAGGTGACACAGGTGACAGAGGTGACAGAGGTGACCCCGGAGGTGACACAGGTGACAGAGGTGACTCAGAGGTGACCCAGGTGACACAGAGGTGACCCAGAGGTGACCCAGAGGTGACACAGGTGACCCAGAGGTGACCCAGAGGTGACCCAGAGGTGACAGAGGTGCCAGAGGTGACAGAGCTGACCCAGAGGTGACCCAGGGGTGACAGAGCTGACCCAGAGGTGACCCAGAGGTGACCCAGAGGTGACCCAGGGGTGACAGAGCTGACCCAGAGGTGACAGAGGTGACCCAGACGTGACCCAGAGGTGACACAGAGGTGACAGAGGTGACAGAGGTGACCCAGGTGACCCAGAGCTGACCCAGAGGTGACCCAGAGGTGACAGAAGTGACCCAGAGGTGACCCAGAGGTGACACAGGTGACCCCAGAGGTGACCCAGGTGACACAGAGGTGACCCAGAGGTGACCCAGAGGTGACAGAGGTGACCCAGAGGTGACCCAGAGGTGACCCAGAGGTGACAGAGGTGACCCCATACGTGACCCAGAGGTGACACAGAGGTGACAGAGGTGACCCAGGTGACACAGGTGACCCAGAGGTGACCCAGAGGTGACCCAGAGGTGACAGAGCTGACCCAGAGGTGACGCAGAGGTGACCCAGAGGTGACCCAGGTGACCCAGAGGTGCCAGAGGTGACAGAGCTGACCCAGAGGTGACACAGGTGACCCAGAGGTGACAGAGGTGCCAGAGGTGACACAGGTGACCCAGAGGTGACACAGAGGTGACCCAGAGGTGACACAGGTGACCCAGAGGTGACCCAGAGGGTGACACAGGTGACCCCAGAGGTGACCCCAGGTGACCCAGAGGTGACCCAGAGGTGACAGAGGTGACCCAGAGGTGACACAGAGGTGCCAGAGGTGACCCAGAGGTGCCAGAGGTGACCCAGAGGTGACAGAGGTGACCCAGAGGTGACACAGAGGTGCCAGAGGTGACACAGGTGACCCAGAGGTGACACAGGTGACCCAGAGGTGACAGAGGTGACACAGGTGACTCAGGTGACCCCGGAGGTGACCCAGGTGACAGAGGTGACCCAGGTGACCCAGAGGTGACCCAGAGGTGACCCAGAGGTGACCCAGGTGACCCAGAGGTGACCCAGAGGTGACCCAGGTGACCCAGAGGTGACCCAGAGGTGACCCAGGTGACCCCGCCGTGTCCCCGCAGGGCTCTGACGCCGCCGCTCCCGATGGATTCTCCCCGTGGGACCTTCCGGAACCTTCCTCGAGGTCCCCTGCTGTCCCCCGCTGTCCCCCGCTGTCCCCCGCTGTCCCCCCGGTGTCCCCCGGGCCGGGGGGGCCCTGGGGGTGGCCGGACCCCCCCCGCGTGTCCCCCCCGCGTCCCCTCCCCCCCCCCCCCCCCCCAATAAAGTCCCTGCAGAGGCACCGCGACACCGCCGGGGAGGGGACACCGGGGACACCGGGGACACCGGGACACCGGGGACACTGGGGACACCGGGGGGACACTGGGGACATTGGGGACACCGGGGGGACACTGGGGACACTGGGGAGACACTGGGGACACTGGGGACATTGGGGACACCGGGGGGACACCGGGGACACTGGGACATTGGGGACACTGGGGACACTGGGGACATTGGGGACACTGGGGACACTGGGGACACTGGGGACACTGGGGGGGCCTTGGGGGGCATTGGGGGGACACTGGGGACATTGGGGACATGGGGGGGACATTCGGGGGACATTGGGGGACATTGGGGATACTGGGGGGGACACTGGGGACATTGAGGGGGGACATTGGGGGGGACATTGGGGACATTGGGGACATTGGGCGGACACCGGGGACATTGGGGACATTGGGGGGGCATTGGGGGACATTGAGGGGGACATTGGGGGGGGACATTGGGGACATTGGTGGGACATTGGGGGGGATAGTGGGGGGACACTGGGGACATTGGGGGGACACTGGGGACACTGGGGACATTGGGGGGACATTGGGGGGACATGGAGGGACATTGGGGGGGCATTGGGGACATTGGGGGGACATTGGGGGACATTAGGGGGACATTGGGGACATTGGGGGGGCATTGGGGACATTTGGGACATTGGGGGGACATTGGGGACATTGAGGGGACATTGGGGGGGACATTGGGGACATTGGGGGGACATTGGGGGACATTGGGGACACTGGGGGAACACTGGGGGACATTGAGGGGGACATTGGGGGGACATTGGGGACATTGAGGGGGACATTGGGGGGACACCGGGGACATTGGGGACATTGGGGGGACATTGGGGACATTGAGGGGTACATTGGGGACATTGGTGGGACATTGGGGGGGATAGTGGGGGGGATAGTGGGGGGGACACTGGGGACATTGGGGGACACTGGGGACACTGGGGACATTGGAGGGGACATTGGGGGGACATGGAGGGACATGGAGGGACATTGGGGGGACATTGGGGGGACATTGGGGGGACATTGGGGACATTGGGGGGGGCATGGGGGACATTGGGGGGGACATTGGGGACATTGGGGGGGCATGGGGGACATTGGGGGGGCATTGGGGACATTGGGGGGGCATGGGGGACATTGGGGGGGCATTGGGGACATTGGGGGGACATTGGGGACATTGGGGGGGCATTGGGGACATTGGGGGGGGGACATCGAGGGGACAACAGAGGGACATCGAGGGGGACGTGGGGGGACATGGGAGGGGCAATAGGGGGGACACGGGGGGACATGGAGGGGACATTGGGGACACTGGGGGGACATTGGGGGGGACATTGGGAACATTGAGGGGACAGTGGGGACATTGAGGGGACACCGGGGGAAACTGGGGGGGACATGAGGGGACATTGGGGGACACTGGGGACATTGAGGGGACATGGGGGACACTGGGGACATTGAGGGGACACTGGGGACATTGAGGGGGGACATTGGGGGGACATTGAGGGGGACACGGGGTGACACCGGTGGGGACACTGGGGGGACATTGGGGACATTGGGGGGACATTGGGGGGACATTGGGGACATTGGGGGGACATTGGGGGGGACATTGGGGGACATTGGGGGACATTTGGGACATTGGGGGGACATTGGAGGGAGATTGGGGGGCATTTGGGACATTGGGGACATTGGGGGGACATTGGGGGGACATTGGGGACATTGGGGGGACATTGGGGGGGACATTGGGGGACATTGGGGGACATTTGGGACATTGGGGGGACATTGGAGGGAGATTGGGGGGCATTTGGGACATTGGGGACATTGGGGGGACATGGAGAGGACGTGGGGGGGATAGTGGGGGGACACGGGGGGGACAAGGGGAGACACGGGGGGACATTGGGGGACACGGGAGGGACACGGGGGGACACGGGGGGACATGGGGGGACATGGGGGGACATTGGGGGGAACATTGGGGGGGACATGAGGGGACATTGGGGACATTGAGGGGACACGGTGTGACACCGGGGGGGGCACACGGGGGGACATTGGGGGGACATTGGGGGGACATTGGGAATATTGAGGGGACACTGGGGACATTGAGGGGACACTGGGGGAAACTGGGGGGGACATGAGGGGACATTGGGGGAAATTGAGGACATTGAGGGGACATTGCGGGGGACACTGGGGGACACTGTGGACATTGAGGGGACACTGGGGACATTGGGGGGGACACTGGGGACATTGAGGGGACATTGAGGGGACACGGGGGTGACACCGGGGGGGACATGGGGGGACATTGGGGGGACATGAGGGGACACTGGGGACATTGAGGGGACATTGAGGGGACACGGGTTGACACCGGGGGGGACACTGGGGGGACATTGGGGGACACTCGAGACATTGAGGGGACATTAGGGACATTGGGGGGACATTGGGGGACATTGTGGGGGGACATCGAGGGGACAACAGGGGGACATTGGGGGGACATTGGGGGGACATGGGGGGACATGGGAGAGGCAATGGGGGGGACACTGGGGACACGGGGGGACATGGGGGGGACATTGGGGACACTGGGGGAGACATTGGGGGCACACGGGGGGACATTGGGGGGGACATTGGGGGGACATGGAGGGGACATTGGGGGGACATTGGGGGGACATCTGGGACATTTTGGACACATTGGGGACACGTGACAGTGGTGACACTGGGGGGACATGCAGTGACACTGGGGACATTGGGGGGACATTGGGGGGGACATTGGGGACATTGTGGGGACATTGGGGACATTGGGGACATTGGGGGGGCATTGGGGGACATTTGGGACATTGGGGGGACATTGGGGGGGACATCTGGGACATTTTGGACACATTGGGGACACGTGACAGACAGTGGTGACACTGGGGGGACATGCAGTGACACTGGGGACATTGGGGGACATTGGGGGGGACATTGGGGACATTGGGGGGACATTGGGGACATTGGGGACATTGGGGGGGCATTGGGGGACATTTGGGACATTGGGGGGACATTGGGGGGGGACATCTGGGACATTTTGGACACATTGGGGACACGTGACAGACAGTGGTGACACTGGGGGGACATGCAGTGACACTGGGGACATTGGGGGACATTGGGGACATTGGGGGACATTGGGGGGGACATTGGGGACATTGGGGACATTGGGGACATTGGGGGGACATTGGGGACATTGGGGACATTGGGGGGGACATTGGGGGGGACACGGAGGGACACAGAGGGACAAGGGGGGGAGACATCGGGGACATTTTGGACACCTTGGGGGGACACTGGGGACATTGGGGGGACATTGGAGACATTGGGGGGACATTGGGGGGGACACGGAGGGACACAGAGGGACAAGGGGGGGAGACATCGGGGACATTTTGGACACCTTGGGGGGACACTGGGGACATTGGGGGGGACATTGGAGGGAGATTGGGGGGCATTTGGGACATTGGGGACATTGGGGGGACATTGGGGGGGACATTGGGGACATTGGGGGGACATTGGGGGGGACATTGGAGGGAGATTGGGGGGCATTTGGGACATTGGGGACATTGGGGGGACATGGAGAGGACGTGGGGGGGATAGTGGGGGGACACGGGGGGGACAAGGGGAGACACGGGGGGGACATTGGGGGGCATTGGGGGACACCGGGGGGGACATGGGGGGACATTGGGGGACACGAGTGGGACACGGGGGGACATGGGGGGACATTGGGGGGGACACTGGGGGGACATGGGGGAAATTGAAGGGACATTGAGGGGACACGAGGTGACACCAGGGGGGACATGGGGGGACACTGGGGGGACATGAGGGGACATTGGGGACATTGGGGGGGACATGAGGGGACATTGAGGGGACACTGGGGGGACATTGGGGGACATTGGGGACATTGGGGGACATTGATGGGACATGGAGGGGACATTGAAGGGACACGGGGTGACACCGGGGGGGACATGAGGGGACATGAGGGGACATTGGGAACATTGGGGGGACATTGGGGACATTGAGGGGGACACGAGGTGACACCGGGGGGGACATGGGGGGTCATTGGGGGGACATGAGGGGACACTGGGGACATTGAGGGGACATTGGGGACATTGGGGGACATTGATGGGACACGAGGTGACACCGGGGGGGACATGGGGGGACATGAGGGGACATTGGGAACATTGGGGGGACATGGGACATTGGGGACATTGAGGGGGACACGAGGTGACACCGGGGGGGACATGGGGGACATTGAGGGGACACTGGAGGAAACTGGGGGGGACATGAGGGGACATTGGGGGACACTGGGGGACACTGAGGGGACATTGGGGGGACATTGGGGGGACACGGGGTGACACCGGGGGGGACACTGGGGGACACCGGCGGGGACATGAGGGGACACTGGGGACATTGGGGGGACACTGGGGGAAACTGGGGGGGACATGAGGGGACATTGAGGGGACACTGGGGACATTGAGGGGACATTGAGGGGCACGGGGTGACACCGGGGGGGACATGGGGGGGACACTGGGGACATTGATGGGACATGGAGGGGACATTGGGGGGACACGGGGTGACACCGGGGGGGACCCGGGGGGGACCCGAGGCAGAGTTCGGGGGTCCCCACGGGGGTCGATCTGTGGGGATCCTCCCCCGCCCCACCCCCGCCTCCCGCCCCGAGGGTCCCAGACATTCCCAGAATTCCCTGCAGATCCTGCGGGGCGAATTCCCGGCCCTGGATCCCGACTCCCAGCCCTGGATCCCGACTCCCAGCCCTGGATCCCAACTCCCAGCCCTGGATCCCAGTTCCTGTGCCTGGATCCCAATTCCTGTGCCTGGATCAAATTCCCAGCCCTGGATCCCAATTCCCGGCCCTGGATCCCAACTCCCGGCCCTGGATCCCGACTCCCGGGGCTGGATCCCAATTCCCAGCCCTGGATCCCAATTCCTGTGCCTGGATCCCAACTCCCAGCCCTGGATCCCAATTCCTGGCCCAGGATCCCAGTTCCCGGTGCCAGATCCAATTCCCGGGGTTGGATCCCAATTCCCAGCCCTGGATCCCAATTCCCGGGGCTGGATCCCAGTTCCTGTGCCTGGATCCCAACTCCTGTGCCTGGATCCCAATTCCCAGCCCTGGATCCCAATTCCCGGGGCTGGATCCCAACTCCCAGCCCTGGATCCCAATTCCCGGGGCTGGATCCCAGTTCCTGTGCCTGGATCCCAACTCCCGGCCCTGGATCCCAATTCCTGTGCCTGGATCCCAATTCCCGGGACTGGATCCCAGTTCCCGGGGCTAGATCCCAGTTCCTGGCCCAGACCCTAGTTCCCAGCTCCAGATCCCAATTCCTGTGCCTGGATCCCAATTCCCGTGCCTGGATCCAAATTCCCGGCCCTGGATCCCAGCTCCTGTGCCTGGATCCCAATTCCCAGCCCTGGATCCCAATTCCTGGCCCTGGATCCCAACTCCCAGCCCGGGATCCCAATTCCTGTGCCTAGATCCCAATTCCCAGGGCTGGATCCCAGTTCCTGGCCCAGACCCTAGTTCCCAGCTCCAGATCCCAATTCCTGGGACCGGATCCCAGTTCCCAGCCCTAGATCCTGATTCTCAGCCCTGGATCCCAATTCCCGGGGCTGGATCCCAGTTCCTGTGCCCGGATCCCAATTCCCGGCCCCGGATCCCTGCTGCTCCTCCAGGAGCCATTCCCAGCCCTGGATCCCAATTCCTGGGGCTGGATCCCAGTTCCTGGTGCCAGATCCAATTCCCGGGGTTGTATCCCAACTCCCAGTCCTGGATCCCAATTCCTGTGCCTGGATCCCAATTCCTGGCCCTGGATCCCAATTCCTGTGCCTGGATCCCTGCTGCTCCTCCAGGAGCCATTCCCAGCCCTGGATCCCGATTCCTGGGGCTGGATTCCAATTCCAGTGCCCGAATCCCAGTTCCCAGCCCTTGATCCCAACTCCTGTGCCTGGATCCCAATTCCCAGGGCTGGATCCCAATTCCTGTGCCTGGATCCCAATTACTGGGACCAGATCCCATTCCCAGCTCCAGATCCCAGTTCCTGGGATTGGATCCCAATTCCCAGCGCAAGATCCTCTTCCCAGCTCCGGATCCCAATTCCTGTCCCCAGATCCAATTCCCACCCCCAGATCCCAACTCCCAATGCCTGGATCACAGCTGCTGTCCCCAGATCCCAATTCCCACCCCCAGATCCCAACTCCCGGGGCCGGATCCCCTCCGCTGCTTCCCAAAAAACCCCCCCCCGGGACGACGGAAAAGGCGGGAAGCGGCGGAGCCGTGGTTTTATAGAGATCTGTATGTGGAGAGCACGCGGTCCCACGGGATCCCGGCATTCCCACACGGGATCCCAACATTCCAGCGTGGAATCCTGACATTCCCACAGGGGATCCCGATATTCCCATATGGAATTTGGGCATTCCCACACGGGATCCCGGCGTTCCCATACGGGATCCCAGCATTCCCATATGGGATCCCAGCATTCCCATACGGAATTCGGGCATTCCCACACGGGATCCCGGCGTTCCCATACAGGATCCCAGCATTCCCATACGGGATCCCAGCGTTCCCACATGGGATCCCGACATTCCCATACGGAATTTGGGCATTCCCACACGGGATCCCAGCATTCCCACATGGGATCCCAGCATTCCCATACGGAATTCGGGCATTCCCACACGGGATCCCGGCGTTCCCATACAGGATCCCAGCATTCCCATACGGGATCCCAGCGTTCCCACATGGGATCCCGACATTCCCATACGGAATTTGGGCATTCCCACACGGGATCCCGATGTTTCCATATGGGATCCCGACTCGCTCCTGTATGGGATCTGGACATTCCCATGTGGGATCCGGACTCGCTCCCATCTGGAATCCCGACACATTCCCACATGGAATCCCGACTCGATCCCGTGCGGGATCCGGGTCCTTCCCTCGTGTCAAATCCCCAAGTTCAGTTCTGGGGTCGCTGCTCCCGATCCCAAGGTCCAGGGACAAATCCCAGAGTGGAGCCGGAGCGGGGAAATCCGGGAACGCCAAACCGGGGAAATCCGGGAACGCCAAACCGGGAGTGTGCGGAATTCCAGCGAGAGTTCCCATAATTCCGGTGGGATCCCCTGGAATTCCAGCAGGATCCCCCGGAATTCCATCGGAATCACCCAGAATTCCTGCAGGATTTCCCAGATTTCCAGCGGGATCCCCCAAAATTCCAGTGGGCTCCTCCAGAATTCCACTGGGATCCTGCAAAGTTCCAGAGGGATCCCCCAGAATTCCAGCAGGATCCCCCCAGAATTCCAGCGGGAGTTCCCAAAATCCCAGCGGGATCCCCAGATCTTCAATGGGATCCCGTGGGATTTTGGGGTCCCAATGGATTTTGGAATTGAAGATGATTTTTGGGGTTCCTGTGGGATTTGGGCACTGCCAGGTTTTGGGGTCCCGCTGGATTTTGGGATCCCACTGGATTTTGGGATTGAAGAGGATTTTGGGGTCCCCCTGGCTCTGGGGATCTTGTGGCACTGCCAGGTTTTGGGGTGCCGCTGGATTTTGGGATCCCAACTGGATTTTGGGATTGAAGAGGATTTTGGGGTCCCCCCTGGCTCTGGGGATCTTGTGGCACTGCCAGGTTTTGGGATCCCACTGGATTTTGGATTGAAGAGGATTTTGGGGTCCCCCTGGCTCTGGGGATCTTGTGGCACTGCCAGGTTTTGGGGTGCCGCTGGATTTTGGGATCCCGTGGGATTTGGGCACTGCCAGGCTTAGGGGCACCTCGGGATTTTGGGATCCCACAGGATTTTGGGGTGCCACAGGATTTTGGGGTCCCCCTGGCTCTGGGGATCTTGTGGCACTGCCAGGTTTTGGGGTGCCGCTGGATTTTGGGGTCCCGCTGGATTTTGGGATCCCACAGGATTTTGGGATTGAAGAGGATTTTGGGGTCCCCCTGGCTCTGGGGATCTTGTGGCACTGCCAGGTTTTGGGGTGCCGCTGGATTTTGGGATCCCGCTGGATTTTGGGGTCCCCCCTGGCTCTGGGGATCTTGTGGCACTGCCAGGTTTTGGGGTCCTGCTGGATTTTGGGATCCCGCTGGATTTTGGGATTGAAGAGGATTTTGGGGTCCCCCTGGCTCTGGGGATCTTGTGGCACTGCCAGGTTTTGGGGTGCCGCTGGATTTTGGGATCCCGCTGGATTTTGGGATTGAAGAGGATTTTGGGATTGAAGAGGATTTTGGGGTCCCCCCTGGCTCTGGGGATCTTGTGGCACTGCCAGGTTTTGGGATCCCGCTGGATTTTGGGATCCCACAGGATTTTGGGGTCTCCCTGGCTCTGGGGATCTTGTGGCAGTGCCAGGTTTTGGGGTGCCGCTGGATTTTAGGATTGAAGAGGATTTTGGGATTGAAGAGGATTTTGGGGTCCCCCTGGCTCTGGGGATCTTGTGGCAGTGCCAGGTTTTGGGGTGCCGCTGGATTTTGGGATCCCACAGGATTTTGGGGTCCCCCTGGCTCTGGGGATCTTGTGGCACTGCCAGGTTTTGGGGTGCCGCTGGATTTTGGGGTCCCGTGGGATTTGGGCACTGCCAGGCTTAGGGGCACCTCGGGATTTTGGGATCCCACAGGACTTTGGGGTGCCATCGGATTTTGGGATCCCACAGGATTTTGGGATCCCCCCCCGATTCCTGGGGTCTCTTGGCAATGCCAGGTTTTGGGGTGCCGCTGGATTTTGGGATCCCGCTGGATTTTGGGATTGAAGAGGATTTTGGGGTCCCCCTGGCTCTGGGGATCTTGTGGCAGTGCCAGGTTTTGGGGTCCTGCTGGATTTTGGGATCCCGCTGGATTTTGGGATTGAAGAGGATTTTGGGGTCCCCCTGGCTCTGGGGATCTTGTGGCACTGCCAGGTTTTGGGGTCCCGCTGGATTTTGGGATCCCGCTGGATTTGGGATTGAAGAGGATTTTGGGGTCCCCCTGGCTCTGGGGATCTTGTGGCACTGCCAGGTTTTGGGGTGCCGCTGGATTTTGGGATCCCGCTGGATTTTGGGATTGAAGAGGATTTTGGGGTCCCCCTGGCTCTGGGGATCTTGCGGCACTGCCAGGTTTTGGGGTGCCGCTGGATTTTGGGATCCCGCTGGATTTTGGGATTGAAGAGGATTTTGGGGTCCCCCTGGCTCTGGGGATCTTGTGGCACTGCCAGGTTTTGGGGTGCCGCTGGTTTTTGGGATCCCGCTGGGATTTGGGCACTGCCAGGCTTAGGGGCACCTCGGGATTTTGGGATCCCACAGGATTTTGGGATCCCACGGGATTTTGGGATCCCCCCCCGATTCCTGGGGTCTCTTGGCAATGCCAGGTTTTGGGGTGCCGCTGGATTTTGGGATCCCGCTGGATTTTGGGATTGAAGAGGATTTTGGGGTCCCCCCTGGCTCTGGGGATCTTGTGGCACTGCCAGGTTTTGGGGTGCCGCTGGATTTTGGGATCCCGCTGGATTTTGGGATTGAAGAGGATTTTGGGGTCCCCCCTGGCTCTGGGGATCTTGTGGCACTGCCAGGTTTTGGGATCCCACCGGATTTTGGGATTGAAGAGGATTTTGGGGTCCCCCTGGCTCTGGGGATCTTGTGGCACTGCCAGGTTTTGGGGTCCCGCTGGTTTTTGGGATCCCGCTGGGATTTGGGCACTGCCAGGCTTAGGGGCACCTCGGGATTTTGGGATCCCACAGGATTTTGGGGTGCCATCGGATTTTGGGATCCCACAGAATTTTGGGATCCCCCCCGATTCCTGGGGTCTCTTGGCAATGCCAGGTTTTGGGGTGCCGCTGGATTTTGGGATCCCATTGGATTTTTGGGTTCCGCAGGATTTGGGCCCTTCCAGATTTTGGGGTCCCCCCCAGCACTGCCAGACTTTGGGATGCTGTGGGATTTTGGGATCTGTGTGGATTTTGGGGTCCTGTGGGATTCAGGCACTGCCGGGCTTTGGGGTCAGGTGGGATTTCCAGGATTTCGGGATCTGCTGGATTTTGGGGTCCTGGGGCGTTCCAGGTTTTCCCCGGGATTTTGGGATCCGTGGGATTTTTGGGATCCTATGGATTTTGGGGTCCTGGGGCATTCCAGGCTTCCCCAGGATTTTGGGGTCCTGTGGATTTTGGGGTCCTGGGGCGTTCCAGGTTTTCCCCGGGATTTTGGGATCCGTGGGATTTTTGGGATCCTATGGATTTTGGGGTCCTGGGGCATTCCAGGTTTCCCCAGGATTTTGGGGTCCGGCAGGAATTTGGGATCTGCTGGATTTTGGGGTACTTCAGGACCCCGTGGATTTCGGGTGCCGTTCTTTTCTGGGCTATTCCGGGATTTGGGGATCCCTGGATTTCGGCTCCCCCAGATCCCGGGGCTCCGTCGCTCTCTGGATCCCGCGGATCCCTGGGATCCTCTGGCCCCCCCCATCCCGCCCCTCTGACTCCCTCGGGATCCCCGGGATTGGGCGGATCGACCTTTCCCCGGAGCCCTCGGGCGGGATCCGGCTCCGACTCCAGAAACTTTGGGATTTGGGGACGCCTCGGGAGCACAAGAACTGAGGGACCCGCTGGGATCCTTTGGGATCCTCTGGGATGCTCCAGGACTTTCTGGGATCCTCTGGGCTCCATCGTGATGCTCTGGGATGCTCCAGGACTTTCTGGAATGTTCCAGAATTCCCTGGGATCCTCTGGGATGCTCCAGGACTTTCTGGGATCCTCTGGGCTCCATCGTGATGCTCTGGCATGCTCCAGGATTCCTCGGGATGATTTGGGATCCTCCGGGACGCTCTGGGATTCCCTGGGATCCTCCAGGATCTCCCGGGATCCTCTGGGATTCCCCGGAATTCTCCGGGATGATTTGGGATCCTCCGGGATCTCCCGGAATTCCCCGGGACGCTCCGAGGGGAGCGGCGGCTCCGGGGTCTGTGCCAAGCAGGACGAGTCGCTCGGGGCTTCCTTCCCTTTCCGGGATCCTTTTCTTCAGGATCCCTATTTTTTTTTTTTTTTTGGGATCCTGTCCTTGTCCCTGTCCCCGATCCCGGCTTTAGGACACGGCCGGGTCCTCGGGCGTGGGCGGCCGCGGGAGCAGCGCGGGATCCTCGGGATACTCCTCGGGATACTCCTCGGGATACTCCTCGGGATACTCCTCGGCGTACTCGTCCCCGTCCGGGAAGCACGGCCCCTCCCCCAGCTCGAAAAAGATGGGAAGATCCCCGGATCCGACGTCCACGGCGCTGGAATCCACCAGGAAGAGCGGCTGGACCGTGCAGGGCACCAGCTGCTTCCCTGGAAAAACGGGAATGCGGGATTGGGATAAAGCACCCTGCAGGGCACCAGCTGCTTCCCTGGAAAATGGGAATTTGGGATTGGGAAAAACGGGATTG
Organism: Anomalospiza imberbis; assembly: GCF_031753505.1. Lineage (NCBI taxonomy): Eukaryota > Metazoa > Chordata > Aves > Passeriformes > Viduidae > Anomalospiza > Anomalospiza imberbis. Next base: position 3,980 of record NW_027100389.1, on the reverse strand, counting down.
GGAAAAATGGGATTGGGATTTGGAAAAACGGGAATGGGACAATGCATCATGCAGGGCACCAGCTGCTTCCCTGGAAAAACGGGAATGCGGGATTGGGATAAAGCACCCTGCAGGGCACCAGCTGCTTCCCTGGAAAATGGGAATTTGGGATTGGGAAAAACGGGATTGGGAAAAATGGGATTGGGATTTGGAAAAACGGGAATGGGACAATGCATCATGCAGGGCACCAGCTGCTTCCCTGGAAAAACTGGAATGCGGGATTGGGAAAAACGGGATTGGGATTGGGAAAAACAGGATTGGGATTGGGATTGGGAAAAATGGGATTAACAGGATTGGGATTGGGATTGGGAAAAATGGGATTGGGATGGGGAAAACAGGAATGGGATTGGGATAATCCACCAGGAAGAGCGGCTGGACCGTGCAGGGCACCAGCTGCTTTCCTGGAAAAATGGGAATGCGGGATTGGGATTGGGAAAAACGGGATTGGGATTGGGATTGGGAAAAATGGGATTGGGATTGGGAAAAATGGGACTGGGATAATGCACCACGCAGGGCACCAGCTGCTTCCCTGGAAAAACGGGAATGCGGGATTGGGAAAAATGGGAATGGGATTGGGATAATGCACCACGCAGGGCACCAGCTGCTTCCCTGGAAAATGGGAATTTGGGATTGGGAAAAATGGGATTGGGATGATGCACCACGCAGGGCACCAGCTGCTTCCCTGGAAAAACGGGAATGCGGGATTGGGACTGGGAAAAACGGGATTGGGATTGGGAAAAACGGGATTGGGATAATGCACCCTGCAGGGCACCAGCTGCTTCCCTGGAAAAATGGGAATGTGGGATTGGGATTGGGAAAAACGGGATTGGGATTGGGATAAAGCACCCTGCAGGGCACCAGCTGCTTCCCTGGAAAAACGGGAATGCGGGATTGGGATAGGGAAAAACGGGATTGGGATTGGGAAAAACGGGATTGGGACTGGGAAAAACGGGATTGGATTGGGAAAAACGGGATTGGGATAATGCACCCTGCAGGGCACCAGCTGCTTCCCTGGAAAAACGGGAATGTGGGATTGGGATAGGGGAAAACGGGATTGAGATTGGGAAAAATGGGATTGGGATGGGGAAAACAGGAATGGGATTGGGATAATCCACCAGGAAGAGCAGCTGGACCGTGCAGGGCACCAGCTGCTTTCCTGGAAAAACGGGAATGCGGGATTGGGATTGGGAAAAACGGGACTGGGATTGGGAAAAACGGGATTGGGATAATGCAGCCTGCAGGGCACCAGCTGCTTCCCTGGAAAAATGGGAATGCGGGATTGGGACTGGGAAAAACGGGAATGGGATAATGCACCCTGCAGGGCACCAGCTGCTTCCCTGGAAAAACGGGAATGCGGGATTGGGACTGGGAAAAACGGGAATGGGATAATGCACCCTGCAGGGCACCAGCTGCTTCCCTGGAAAAACGGGAATGCGGGATTGGGACTGGGAAAAACGGGACTGGGATTGGGAAAAACGGGATTGGGATAATGCAGCCTGCAGGGCACCAGCTGCTTCCCTGGAAAAATGGGAATTTGGGATTGGGAAAAACGGGATTGGGAAAAACAGGATTGGGATTGGGAAAAACGGGATTGGGATAATACACCCTGCAGGGCACCAGCTGCTTCCCTGGAAAAACGGGAATGCGGGATTGGGACTGGGAAAAATGGGATTGGGATTGGGAAAAATGGGATTGGGATTGGGAAAAATGGGATTGGGAAAAACAGGATTGGGATTGGGATTGGGGAAAAATGGGATTGGGATGGGGAAAACAGGAATGGGATTGGGATAATCCACCAGGAAGAGCGGCTGGACCGTGCAGGGCACCAGCTGCTTCCCTGGAAAAATGGGAATGCGGGATTGGGATTGGGAAAAACGGGATTGGGATTGGGAAAAAACGGGATTGGGATAATGCACCCTGCAGGGCACCAGCTGCTTCCCTGGAAAAACGGGAATGCGGGATTGGGACTGGGAAAAACGGGACTGGGATTGGGAAAAATGGGAATGGGATAATGCACCACGCAGGGCACCAGCTGCTTCCCTGGAAAATGGGAATTTGGGATTGGGAAAAACGGGATTGGGAAAAATGGGATTGGGAAAAACGGGATTGGGATAATGCACCCTGCAGGGCACCAGCTGCTTCCCTGGAAAAACGGGAATGTGGGATTGGGAATGTGGGATTGGGATTGGGAATTGGGTGGTTGGGAATGTGGGATTGGGAATGGGGGATTGGGATTGGGATAATGCACCAAGAACAACAGGGAATGTTTGGGATGGAGAGCCTGGAAGTTTTGGGATGGAGAGCAGGGATTGTCTGGGATGGACAGGAGGGAATTTTTGGGATGGACAGGGAATGTCTGGGATGGAGAGCAGGGAATTTTCGGGATGGACAGGGAATGTCCGGGATGGACAGGGAATGTTTGGGATGGACGGGAATGTTTGGGATGGAGAGCAGGGAATGTTTGGGATGGACAGGGAATGTTTGGGATGGAGAGCAGGGAATGTCTGGGATGGAGAGCAGGGAATTTTCGGGATGGAGAGCAGGGAATTTTTGGGATGGAGAGCAGGGAATTTTCGGGATGGAGAGCAGGAAATGTTTGGGATGGAGAGCAGGGAATGTGCGGGGTGATCCCAGCTCCAGGCTGGAATTCCAGGACCCCGGGTAGGAAAGGGGCTCCCACGACACGATCCCATCCCAAAGTCCATCCTAATCCCAGCCCAAATCCCGGTCCCAATCCCAGTCCAAATCCCAACCCCAATCCCGCTCTAATCCCAGTCCCAGTCCCAACCCCATCCAAATCCCAACCCCTAATCCCAATCCCAATCCCAATCTAATCCCAGTCCCAACCCCTAATTCCAATCCCAATCCCAATCCCACCCTAATCCCAGCCCAAGTCCCAATCCCAATCCCACCCTAATCCCAGTCCCAACCCCTAATTCCAATCCCAATCCCAATCCCACCCTAATCCGAGCCCAAATCCCGGTCCCAATCCCAATCCCACTCTAATCCCAGTCCCAACCCCTAATCCCAACCCCGAATCCCAATCCCACTCTAATCCCAGCCCCTAATCCCAATCCCAATCCCACCCTAATCCCAATCCCACCCTAATCCCAGCACAAATCCCAGTCCCAATCCCACTCTAATCCCAGTCCCAACCCCTAATCCCAATCCCAACCCCAATCTAATCCCAGCCCAAATCCCGGTCCCAATCCCAATCCCACTCTAATCCCAGTCCCAACCCCTAATCCCAATCCCAATCCCACCCTAATCCCAGCCTAAGTCCCAATCCCAATCCCACTCTAATCCCAGTCCCAACCCCTAATCCTAATCCCAATCCCAATCCCACCCTAATCCGAGCCCAAGTCCCAATCCCAATCTCGCTCTAATCCCAGTCCCAGTCCCAACCCCATCCAAATCCCAACCCCTAACTCCAATCCAATCCCAATCCCACCCTAATCCCAGCACAAATCCCAGTCCCAATCCCACTCTAATCCCAGTCCCAACCCCTAATCCCAATCCCAATCCCACCCTAATCCCAGCCCAAATCCTGGTCCCAATCCCACTCTAATCCCCATCCCAACCCCTAATCCCAATCCCAATCCCACCCTAATCCCAGCCTAAGTCCCAATCCCAATCCCACTCTAATCCCAGTCCCAACCCCTAATCCCAATCCCAATCCCAATCCCACCCTAATCCCAGCCCAAATCCCGGTCCCAATCCCACTCTAATCCCAGTCCCAACCCCTAATCCCAATCCCACCCTAATCCCAGCCCAGGTCCCAATCCCAATCCCACTCTAATCCCAGTCCCAACCCCTAATCCCAATCCCAATCCCACCCTAATCCCAGCCCGTCCCAATCCCAATCTCTCTCTAATCCCAAATCCCAACCCCTAATTCCAATCCCAATCCCACCCTAATCCCAGCCCAAGTCCCAATCCCAA
>NW_027100388.1:0-51248 GCF_031753505.1 Anomalospiza imberbis | reverse complement strand
ACACGGCTCTTTCCGAGGCAATCTGCAACCTGCTGTCAGATGGAAGTGCTCTCTGCCCTCTCCTGCCCAGCTCTAGGTACTAGCGGGCACTTTCCAGCCTGGCCGAGGCAAACAACCTCCAGAGATGTCACAGAGCCTAAGTGGAGCACAGATGCTCAAAAGCAGCAAAGCTGAAGAGCCTGGCTCAGCTTCACTAGTGTGCAATTGACTGACTGCGAAAAACAAAGCAGCAGAGCACCGGGCTTCTGGGCGCTGTGAAGGCAATTGCCAAAACCAGGCAGCTGCTCCTTCCCAAGCACAGGCAGCTGCCTATGTTCTTGCTTGTCGACAAACTCACCGCTGCCCTTCTTTCAGCAGCTGCCTCCGTCTTCTGTGCATCTCGGAGCCTCTGGCGACGAGCAAGACTTGCCAAGGTGGGAGGTATCAGGACCAAGTCAAAACCCAGGCAAGTTGTCCTGGAACGCTTTCCATTCGCTTGCCGAGAGTGAATTCAACAGGCAGGAGAGCGGCAGCCACCGTCCTCCGGCAGTCGGAAGGCTTCGCACACAAGCCCGCTTCTTTGCGGCTTCTTTCTTCGCCTCTTCCAAGCAACCGCGATCTCTGCTTCTCAGAGGCAAAGAAGCGGCTAGTTCGCGCACAGCTCAGTAAAGCGGCAGCAAAGCGCTCTGGAGCGCCGCTTCAAGCCGAAAGACGCCGGAAAAGGCACTTTCCTCCGGATAGCTCCGGAGCCGCGCTTCTGCTTCTCTAGTCATCTCTAGCTTAGCGAAAAGCTTTCCCACTCCATTTGGCAAGGGGAGAGTGTACCTGCACTGCACACTAACCGCGGTTTGCAAAGAAAGAGGATTTGCTGCACATTCCAAGGACACGGCTCTTTCCGAGGCAATCTGCAACCTGCTGTCAGATGGAAGTGCTCTCTGCCCTCTCCTGCCCAGCTCTAGGTACTAGCGGGCACTTTCCAGCCTGGCCGAGGCAAACAACCTCGAGAGATGTCACAGAGCCTAAGTGGAGCACAGATGCTCAAAAGCAGCAAAGCTGAAGAGCCTGGCTCAGCTTCACTAGTGTGCAATTGACTGACTGCGAAAAACAAAGCAGCAGAGCACCGGGCTTCTGGGCGCTGTGAAGGCAATTGCCAAAACCAGGCAGCTGCTCCTTCCCAAGCACAGGCAGCTGCCTATCTTCTTGCTTGTCGACAAACTCACCGCTGCCCTTCTTTTCAGCAGCTGCCACCGTCTTCTGTGCATCTCGGAGCCTCTGGCGACGAGCAAGACTTGCCAAGGTGGGACGCATCAGGACCAAGTCAAAACCCAGGCAAGTTGTCCTGGAACGCTTTCCATTCGCTTGCCGAGAGTGAATTCAACAGGCAGGAGAGCGGCAGCCACCGTCCTCCGGCAGTCGGAAGGCTTCGCACACAAGCCCGCTTCTTTGCGGCTTCGTTCTTCGCCTCTTCCAAGCAACCGCGATCTCTGCTTCTCAGAGGCAAAGAAGCGGCTAGTTCGCGCACAGCTCAGTAAAGCGGCAGCAAAGCGCTCTGGAGCGCCGCTTCAAGCCGAAAGACGCCGGGAAAAGGCACTTTCCTCCGGATAGCTCCGGAGCCGCGCTTCTGCTTCTCTAGTCATCTCTAGCTTAGCGAAAAGCTTTCCCACTCCATTTGGCAAGGGGAGAGTGTACCTACACTGCACACTAACCGCGGTTTGCAAAGAAAGAGGATTTGCTGCACATTCCAAGGACACGCTCTTTCCGAGGCAATCTGCAACCTGCTGTCAGATGGAAGTGCTCTCTGCCCTCTCCTGCTGCCCAGCTCTAGGTACTAGCGGGCACTTTCCAGCCTGGCCGAGGCAAACAACCTCCAGAGATGTCACAGAGCCTAAGTGGAGCACAGATGCTCAAAAGTAGCAAAGCTGAAGAGCCTGGCTCAGCTTCACTAGTGTGCAATTGACTGACTGCGAAAAACAAAGCAGCAGAGCACCGGGCTTCTGGCGCTGTGAAGGCAATTGCCAAAACCAGGCAGCTGCTCCTTCCCAAGCACAGGCAGCTGCCTATGTTCTTGCTTGTCGACAAACTCACCGCTGCCCTTCTTTTCAGCAGCTGCCACCGTCTTCTGTGCATCTCGGAGCCTCTGGCGACGAGCAAGACTTGCCAAGGTGGACGCATCAGGACCAAGTCAAAACCCAGGCAAGGTTGTCCTGGAACGCTTTCCATTCGCTTGCCGAGAGTGAATTCAACAGGCAGGAGAGCGGCAGCCACCGTCCTCCGGCAGTCGGAAGGCTTCGCACACAAGCCCGCTTCTTTGCGGCTTCGTTCTTCGCCTCTTCCAAGCAACTGCGATCTCTGCTTCTCAGAGGCGCAGAAGCGGCTAGTTCGCGCACAGCTCAGTAAAGCGGCAGCAAAGCGCTCTGGAGCGCCGCTTCAAGCCGAAAGACGCCGGGAAGCGGCACTTTCCTCCGGATAGCTCCGGAGCCGCGCTTCTGCTTCTCTAGTCATCTCTAGCTTAGCGAAAAGCTTTCCCACTCCATTTGGCAAGGGGAGAGCGTACCTGCACTGCACACTAACCGCGGTTTGCAAAGAAAGAGGATTTGCTGCACATTCCAAGGACACGGCTCTTTCCGAGGCAATCTGCAACCTGCTGTCAGATGGAAGTGCTCTCTGCCCTCTCCTGCCCAGCTCTAGGTACTAGCGGGCACTTTCCAGCCTGGCCGAGGCAAAACAACCTCGAGAGATGTCACAGAGCCTAAGTGGAGCACAGATGCTCAAAAGCAGCAAAGCTGAAGAGCTGGCTCAGCTTCACTAGTGTGCAATTGACTGACTGCGAAAAACAAAGCAGCAGAGCACCGGGCTTCTGGGCGCTGTGAAGGCAATTGCCAAAACCAGGCAGCTGCTCCTTCCCAAGCACAGGCAGCTGCCTATGTTCTTGCTTGTCGACAAACTCACCGCTGCCCTTCTTTTCAGCAGCTGCCTCCGTCTTCTGTGCATCTCGGAGCCTCTGGCGACGAGCAAGACTTGCCAAGGTGGGACGCATCAGGACCAAGTCAAAACCAGGCAAGTTGTCCTGGAACGCTTTCCATTCGCTTGCCGAGAGTGAATTCAACAGGCAGGAGAGCGGCAGCCACCGTCCTCCGGCAGTCGGAAGGCTTCGCACACAAGCCCGCTTCTTTGCGGCTTCTTTCTTTGCCTCTTCCAAGCAACCGCGATCTCTGCTTCTCAGAGGCAAAGAAGCGGCTAGTTCGCGCACAGCTCAGTAAAGCGGCAGCAAAGCGCTCTGGAGCGACGCTTCAAGCCGAAAGACGCCGGGAAAAGGCACTTTCCTCCGGATAGCTCCGGAGCCGCGCTTCTGCTTCTCTAGTCATCTCTAGCTTAGCGAAAAGCTTTCCCACTCCATTTGGCAAGGGGAGAGTGTACCTACACTGCACACTAACCGCGGTTTGCAAAGAAAGAGGATTTGCTGCACATTCCAAGGACACGGCTCTTTCCGAGGCAATCTGCAACCTGCTGTCAGATGGAAGTGCTCTCTGCCCTCTCCTGCCCAGCTCTAGGTACTAGCGGGCACTTTCCAGCCTGGCCGAGGCAAACAACCTCCAGAGATGTCACAGAGCCTAAGTGGAGCACAGATGCTCAAAAGCAGCAAAGCTGAAGAGCCTGGCTCAGCTTCACTAGTGTGCAATTGACTGACTGCGAAAAACAAAGCAGCAGAGCACCGGGCTTCTGGGCGCTGTGAAGGCAATTGCCAAAACCAGGCAGCTGCTCCTTCCCAAGCACAGGCAGCTGCCTATGTTCTTGCTTGTCGACAAACTCACCGCTGCCCTTCTTTTCAGCAGCTGCCACCGTCTTCTGTGCATCTCGGAGCCTCTGGCGACGAGCAAGACTTGCCAAGGTGGGACGCATCAGGACCAAGTCAAAACCCAGGCAAGTTGTCCTGGAACGCTTTCCATTCGCTTGCCGAGAGTGAATTCAACAGGCAGGAGAGCGGCAGCCACCGTCCTCCGGCAGTCGGAAGGCTTCGCACACAAGCCCGCTTCTTTGCGGCTTCGTTCTTCGCCTCTTCCAAGCAACCGCGATCTCTGCTTCTCGGAGGCGCAGAAGCGGCTAATTCGCGCACAGCTCAGCAGAGCGCCAGCGGAGCACTCTGGAGCACCGCTTCAAGCCGAAAGACGCCGGGAAGAGGCACTTTCCTCCGGATAGCTCCGGAGCCGCGCTTCTGCTTCTCTAGTCATCTCTAGCTTAGCGAAAAGCTTTCCCACTCCATTTGGCAAGGGGAGAGCGTACCTGCACTGCACACTAACCGCGGTTTGCAAAGAAAGAGGATTTGCTGCACATTCCAAGGACACGGCTCTTTCCGAGGCAATCTGCAACCTGCTGTCAGATGGAAGTGCTCTCTGCCCTCTCCTGCCCAGCTCTAGGTACTAGCGGGCACTTTCCAGCCTGGCCGAGGCAAACAACCTCCAGAGATGTCACAGAGCCTAAGTGGAGCACAGATGCTCAAAAGCAGCAAAGCTGAAGAGCCTGGCTCAGCTTCACTAGTGTGCAATTGACTGACTGCGAAAAACAAAGCAGCAGAGCACCGGGCTTCTGGGCGCTGTGAAGGCAATTGCCAAAACCAGGCAGCTGCTCCTTCCCAAGCACAGGCAGCTGCCTATGTTCTTGCTTGTCGACAAACTCACCGCTGCCCTTCTTTTCAGCAGCTGCCTCCGTCTTCTGTGCATCTCGGAGCCTCTGGCGACGAGCAAGACTTGCCAAGGTGGGACGCATCAGGACCAAGTCAAAACCCAGGCAAGTTGTCCTGGAACGCTTTCCATTCGCTTGCCGAGAGTGAATTCAACAGGCAGGAGAGCGGCAGCCACCGTCCTCCGGCAGTCGGAAGGCTTCGCACACAAGCCCGCTTCTTTGCGGCTTCGTTCTTCGCCTCTTCCAAGCAACCGCGATCTCTGCTTCTCGGAGGCGCAGAAGCGGCTAATTCACGCACAGCTCAGCAGAGCGCCAGCGGAGCACTCCGGAGCGCCTCTTCAAGCCGAAAGACGCCGGGAAGAGGCACTTTCCTCCGGATAGCTCCGGAGCCGCGCTTCTGCTTCTCTAGTCATCTCTAGCTTAGCGAAAAGCTTTCCCACTCCATTTGGCAAGGGGAGAGCGTACCTGCACTGCACACTAACCGCGGTTTGCAAAGAAAGAGGATTTGCTGCACATTCCAAGGACACGGCTCTTTCCGAGGCAATCTGCAACCTGCTGTCAGATGGAAGTGCTCTCTGCCCTCTCCTGCCCAGCTCTAGGTACTAGCGGGCACTTTCCAGCCTGGCCGAGGCAAACAACCTCCAGAGATGTCACAGAGCCTAAGTGGAGCACAGATGCTCAAAAGCAGCAAAGCTGAAGAGCCTGGCTCAGCTTCACTAGTGTGCAATTGACTGACTGCGAAAAACAAAGCAGCAGAGCACCGGGCTTCTGGGCGCTGTGAAGGCAATTGCCAAAACCAGGCAGCTGCTCCTTCCCAAGCACAGGCAGCTGCCTATGTTCTTGCTTGTCGACAAACTCACCGCTGCCCTTCTTTTCAGCAGCTGCCACCGTCTTCTGTGCATCTCGGAGCCTCTGGCGACGAGCAAGACTTGCCAAGGTGGGACGCATCAGGACCAAGTCAAAACCCAGGCAAGTTGTCCTGGAACGCTTTCCATTCGCTTGCCGAGAGTGAATTCAACAGGCAGGAGAGCGGCAGCCACCGTCCTCCGGCAGTCGGAAGGCTTGGCACACAAGCCCGCTTCTTTGCGGCTTCGTTCTTCGCCTCTTCCAAGCAACCGCGATCTCTGCTTCTCAGAGGCGCAGAAGCGGCTAGTTCGCGCACAGCTCAGTAAAGCGCAGCAAAGCGCTCTGGAGCGCCGCTTCAAGCCGAAAGACGCCGGGAAGCGGCACTTTCCTCCGGATAGCTCCGGAGCCGCGCTTCTGCTTCTCTAGTCATCTCTATCTCAGCGAAAAGCTTTCCCACTCCATTTGGCAAGGGGAGAGCGTACCTGCACTGCACACTAACCGCGGTTTGCAAAGAAAGAAGATTTGCTGCACATTCCAAGGACACGGCTCTTTCCGAGGCAATCTGCAACCTGCTGTCAGATGGAAGTGCTCTCTGCCCTCTCCTGCCCAGCTCTAGGTAGTAGCGGGCACTTTCCAGCCTGGCCGAGGCAAACAACCTCCAGAGATGTCACAGAGCCTAAGTGGAGCACAGATGCTCAAAAGCAGCAAAGCTGAAGAGCCTGGCTCAGCTTCACTAGTGTGCAATTGACTGACTGCGAAAAACAAAGCAGCAGAGCACCGGGCTTCTGGGCGCTGTGAAGGCAATTGCCAAAACCAGGCAGCTGCTCCTTCCCAAGCACAGGCAGCTGCCTATCTTCTTGCTTGTCGACAAACTCACCGCTGCCCTTCTTTTCAGCAGCTGCCACCGTCTTCTGTGCATCTCGGAGCCTCTGGCGACGAGCAAGACTTGCCAAGGTGGGACGCATCAGGACCAAGTCAAAACCCAGGCAAGTTGTCCTGGAACGCTTTCCATTCGCTTGCCGAGAGTGAATTCAAGAGGCAGGAGAGCGGCAGCCACCGTCCTCCGGCAGTCGGAAGGCTTCGCACACAAGCCCGCTTCTTTGCGGCTTCTTTCTTCGCCTCTTCCAAGCAACCGCGATCTCTGCTTCTCAGAGGCAAAGAAGCGGCTAGTTCGCGCACAGCTCAGTAAAGCGGCAGCAAAGCGCTCTGGAGCGCCGCTTCAAGCCGAAAGACGCCGGGAAAAGGCACTTTCCTCCGGATAGCTCCGGAGCCGCGCTTCTGCTTCTCTAGTCATCTCTAGCTTAGCGAAAAGCTTTCCCACTCCATTTGGCAAGGGGAGAGTGTACCTGCACTGCACACTAACCGCGGTTTGCAAAGAAAGAGGATTTGCTGCACATTCCAAGGACACGGCTCTTTCCGAGGCAATCTGCAACCTGCTGTCAGATGGAAGTGCTCTCTGCCCTCTCCTGCCCAGCTCTAGGGTACTAGCGGGCACTTTCCAGCCTGGCCGAGGCAAACAACCTCGAGAGATGTCACAGAGCCTAAGTGGCGCACAGATGCTCAAAAGCAGCAAAGCTGAAGAGCCTGGCTCAGCTTCACTAGTGTGCAATTGACTGACTGCGAAAAACAAAGCAGCAGAGCACCGGGCTTCTGGGCGCTGTGAAGGCAATTGCCAAAACCAGGCAGCTGCTCCTTCCCAAGCACAGGCAGCTGCCTATGTTCTTGCTTGTCGACAAACTCACCGCTGCCCTTCTTTTCAGCAGCTGCCACCGTCTTCTGTGCATCTCGGAGCCTCTGGCGACGAGCAAGACTTGCCAAGGTGGGACGCATCAGGACCAAGTCAAAACCCAGGCAAGTTGTCCTGGAACGCTTTCCATTCGCTTGCCGAGAGTGAATTCAACAGGCAGGAGAGCGGCAGCCACCGTCCTCCGGCAGTCGGAAGGCTTCGCACACAAGCCCGCTTCTTTGCGGCTTCGTTCTTCGCCTCTTCCAAGCAACCACGATCTCTGCTTCTCGGAGGCGCAGAAGCGGCTAATTCGCGCACAGCTCAGTAAAGCGGCAGCGGAGCGCTCCGGAGCGCCTCTTCAAGCCGAAAGACGCCGGGAAGCGGCACTTTCCTCCGGATAGCTCCGGAGCCGCGCTTCTGCTTCTCTAGTCATCTCTAGCTTAGCGAAAAGCTTTCCCACTCCATTTGGCAAGGGGAGAGTGTACCTGCACTGCACACTAACCGCGGTTTGCAAAGAAAGAGGATTTGCTGCACATTCCAAGGACACGGCTCTTTCCGAGGCAATCTGCAACCTGCTGTCAGATGGAAGTGCTCTCTGCCCTCTCCTGCCCAGCTCTAGGTAGTAGCGGGCACTTTCCAGCCTGGCCGAGGCAAACAACCTCCAGAGATGTCACAGAGCCTAAGTGGAGCACAGATGCTCAAAAGCAGCAAAGCTGAAGAGCCTGGCTCAGCTTCACTAGTGTGCAATTGACTGACTGCGAAAAACAAAGCAGCAGAGCACCGGGCTTCTGGGCGCTGTGAAGGCAATTGCCAAAACCAGGCAGCTGCTCCTTCCCAAGCACAGGCAGCTGCCTATGTTCTTGCTTGTCGACAAACTCACCGCTGCCCTTCTTTTCAGCAGCTGCCTCCGTCTTCTGTGCATCTCGGAGCCTCTGGCGACGAGCAAGACTTGCCAAGGTGGGACGCATCAGGACCAAGTCAAAACCCAGGCAAGTTGTCCTGGAACGCTTTCCATTCGCTTGCCGAGAGTGAATTCAAGAGGCAGGAGAGCGGCAGCCACCGTCCTCCGGCAGTCGGAAGGCTTCGCACACAAGCCCGCTTCTTTGCGGCTTCGTTCTTCGCCTCTTCCAAGCAACCGCGATCTCTGCTTCTCGGAGGCGCAGAAGCGGCTAATTCGCGCACAGCTCAGCAGAGCGCCAGCGGAGCGCTCCGGAGCGCCTCTTCAAGCCGAAAGACGCCGGGAAGCGGCACTTTCCTCCGGATAGCTCCGGAGCCGCGCTTCTGCTTCTCTAGTCATCTCTAGCTTAGCGAAAAGCTTTCCCACTCCATTTGGCAAGGGGAGAGCGTACCTGCACTGCACACTAACCGCGGTTTGCAAAGAAAGAGGATTTGCTGCACATTCCAAGGACACGGCTCTTTCCGAGGCAATCTGCAACCTGCTGTCAGATGGAAGTGCTCTCTGCCCTCTCCTGCCCAGCTCTAGGTACTAGCGGGCACTTTCCAGCCTGGCCGAGGCAAACAACCTCCAGAGATGTCACAGAGCCTAAGTGGAGCACAGATGCTCAAAAGCAGCAAAGCTGAAGAGCCTGGCTCAGCTTCACTAGTGTGCAATTGACTGACTGCGAAAAACAAAGCAGCAGAGCACCGGGCTTCTGGGCGCTGTGAAGGCAATTGCCAAAACCAGGCAGCTGCTCCTTCCCAAGCACAGGCAGCTGCCTATGTTCTTGCTTGTCGACAAACTCACCGCTGCCCTTCTTTTCAGCAGCTGCCACCGTCTTCTGTGCATCTCGGAGCCTCTGGCGACGAGCAAGACTTGCCAAGGTGGGACGCATCAGGACCAAGTCAAAACCCAGGCAAGTTGTCCTGGAACGCTTTCCATTCGCTTGCCGAGAGTGAATTCAACAGGCAGGAGAGCGGCAGCCACCGTCCTCCGGCAAGTCGGAAGGCTTCGCACACAAGCCCGCTTCTTTGCGGCTTCTTTCTTCGCCTCTTCCAAGCAACCGCGATCTCTGCTTCTCAGAGGCAAAGAAGCGGCTAGTTCGCGCACAGCTCAGTAAAGCGGCAGCAAAGCGCTCTGGAGCGCCGCTTCAAGCCGAAAGACGCCGGGAAAAGGCACTTTCCTCCGGATAGCTCCGGAGCCGCGCTTCTGCTTCTCTAGTCATCTCTAGCTTAGCGAAAAGCTTTCCCACTCCATTTGGCAAGGGGGAGAGTGTACCTACACTGCACACTAACCGCGGTTTGCAAAGAAAGAGGATTTGCTGCACATTCCAAGGACACGGCTCTTTCCGAGGCAATCTGCAACCTGCTGTCAGATGGAAGTGCTCTCTGCCCTCTCCTGCCCAGCTCTAGGTACTAGCGGGGCACTTTCCAGCCTGGCCGAGGCAAACAACCTCCAGAGATGTCACAGAGCCTAAGTGGAGCACAGATGCTCAAAAGCAGCAAAGCTGAAGAGCCTGGCTCAGCTTCACTAGTGTGCAATTGACTGACTGCGAAAAACAAAGCAGCAGAGCACCGGGCTTCTGGGCGCTGTGAAGGCAATTGCCAAAACCAGGCAGCTGCTCCTTCCCAAGCACAGGCAGCTGCCTATGTTCTTGCTTGTCGACAAACTCACCGCTGCCCTTCTTTTCAGCAGCTGCCACCGTCTTCTGTGCATCTCGGAGCCTCTGGCGACGAGCAAGACTTGCCAAGGTGGGACGCATCAGGACCAAGTCAAAACCCAGGCAAGTTGTCCTGGAACGCTTTCCATTCGCTTGCCGAGAGTGAATTCAACAGGCAGGAGAGCGGCAGCCACCGTCCTCCGGCAGTCGGAAGGCTTCGCACACATAGCCCGCTTCTTTGCGGCTTCGTTCTTCGCCTCTTCCAAGCAACTGCGATCTCTGCTTCTCAGAGGCGCAGAAGCGGCTAGTTCGCGCACAGCTCAGTAAAGCGGCAGCAAAGCGCTCTGGAGCGCCGCTTCAAGCCGAAAGACGCCGGGAAGCGGCACTTTCCTCCGGATAGCTCCGGAGCCGCGCTTCTGCTTCTCTAGTCATCTCTAGCTTAGCGAAAAGCTTTCCCACTCCATTTGGCAAGGGGAGAGCGTACCTGCACTGCACACTAACCGCGGTTTGCAAAGAAAGAGGATTTGCTGCACATTCCAAGGACACGGCTCTTTCCGAGGCAATCTGCAACCTGCTGTCAGATGGAAGTGCTCTCTGCCCTCTCCTGCCCAGCTCTAGGTACTAGCGGGCACTTTCCAGCCTGGCCGAGGCAAACAACCTCGAGAGATGTCACAGAGCCTAAGTGGAGCACAGATGCTCAAAAGCAGCAAAGCTGAAGAGCCTGGCTCAGCTTCACTAGTGTGCAATTGACTGACTGCGAAAAACAAAGCAGCAGAGCACCGGGCTTCTGGGCGCTGTGAAGGCAATTGCCAAAACCAGGCAGCTGCTCCTTCCCAAGCACAGGCAGCTGCCTATGTTCTTGCTTGTCGACAAACTCACCGCTGCCCTTCTTTTCAGCAGCTGCCACCGTCTTCTGTGCATCTCGGAGCCTCTGGCGACGAGCAAGACTTGCCAAGGTGGGACGCATCAGGACCAAGTCAAAACCCAGGCAAGTTGTCCTGGAACGCTTTCCATTCGCTTGCCGAGAGTGAATTCAAGAGGCAGGAGAGCGGCAGCCACCGTCCTCCGGCAGTCGGAAGGCTTCGCACCACAAGCCCGCTTCTTTGCGGCTTCGTTCTTCGCCTCTTCCAAGCAACCGCGATCTCTGCTTCTCAGAGGCGCAGAAGCGGCTAGTTCGCGCACAGCTCAGTAAAGCGGCAGCAAAGCGCTCTGGAGCGCCGCTTCAAGCCGAAAGACGCCGGGAAGCGGCACTTTCCTCCGGATAGCTCCGGAGCCGCGCTTCTGCTTCTCTAGTCATCTCTAGCTTAGCGAAAAGCTTTCCCACTCCATTTGGCAAGGGGAGAGCGTACCTGCACTGCACACTAACCGCGGTTTGCAAAGAAAGAGGATTTGCTGCACATTCCAAGGACACGGCTCTTTCCGAGGCAATCTGCAACCTGCTGTCAGATGGAAGTGCTCTCTGCCCTCTCCTGCCCAGCTCTAGGTACTAGCGGGCACTTTCCAGCCTGGCCGAGGCAAACAACCTCGAGAGATGTCACAGAGCCTAAGTGGAGCACAGATGCTCAAAAGCAGCAAAGCTGAAGAGCCTGGCTCAGCTTCACTAGTGTGCAATTGACTGACTGCGAAAAACAAAGCAGCAGAGCACCGGGCTTCTGGGCGCTGTGAAGGCAATTGCCAAAACCAGGCAGCTGCTCCTTCCCAAGCACAGGCAGCTGCCTATGTTCTTGCTTGTCGACAAACTCACCGCTGCCCTTCTTTTCAGCAGCTGCCACCGTCTTCTGTGCATCTCGGAGCCTCTGGCGACGAGCAAGACTTGCCAAGGTGGGACGCATCAGGACCAAGTCAAAACCCAGGCAAGTTGTCCTGGAACGCTTTCCATTCGCTTGCCGAGAGTGAATTCAACAGGCAGGAGAGCGGCAGCCACCGTCCTCCGGCAGTCGGAAGGCTTCGCACACAAGCCCGCTTCTTTGCGGCTTCGTTCTTCGCCTCTTCCAAGCAACCGCGATCTCTGCTTCTCGGAGGCGCAGAAGCGGCTAATTCACGCACAGCTCAGCAGAGCGCCAGCGGAGCACTCCGGAGCGCCTCTTCAAGCCGAAAGACGCCGGGAAGAGGCACTTTCCTCCGGATAGCTCCGGAGCCGCGCTTCTGCTTCTCTAGTCATCTCTAGCTTAGCGAAAAGCTTTCCCACTCCATTTGGCAAGGGGAGAGCGTACCTGCACTGCACACTAACCGCGGTTTGCAAAGAAAGAGGATTTGCTGCACATTCCAAGGACACGGCTCTTTCCGAGGCAATCTGCAACCTGCTGTCAGATGGAAGTGCTCTCTGCCCTCTCCTGCCCAGCTCTAGGTACTAGCGGGCACTTTCCAGCCTGGCCGAGGCAAACAACCTCCAGAGATGTCACAGAGCCTAAGTGGAGCACAGATGCTCAAAAGCAGCAAAGCTGAAGAGCCTGGCTCAGCTTCACTAGTGTGCAATTGACTGACTGCGAAAACAAAGCAGCAGAGCACCGGGCTTCTGGCGCTGTGAAGGCAATTGCCAAAACCAGGCAGCTGCTCCTTCCCAAGCACAGGCAGCTGCCTATGTTCTTGCTTGTCGACAAACTCACCGCTGCCCTTCTTTTCAGCAGCTGCCACCGTCTTCTGTGCATCTCGGAGCCTCTGGCGACGAGCAAGACTTGCCAAGGTGGGACGCATCAGGACCAAGTCAAAACCCAGGCAAGTTGTCCTGGAACGCTTTCCATTCGCTTGCCGAGAGTGAATTCAACAGGCAGGAGAGCGGCAGCCACCGTCCTCCGGCAGTCGGAAGGCTTGGCACACAAGCCCGCTTCTTTGCGGCTTCGTTCTTCGCCTCTTCCAAGCAACCGCGATCTCTGCTTCTCAGAGGCGCAGAAGCGGCTAGTTCGCGCACAGCTCAGTAAAGCGGCAGCAAAGCGCTCTGGAGCGCCGCTTCAAGCCGAAAGACGCCGGGAAGCGGCACTTTCCTCCGGATAGCTCCGGAGCCGCGCTTCTGCTTCTCTAGTCATCTCTATCTCAGCGAAAAGCTTTCCCACTCCATTTGGCAAGGGGAGAGCGTACCTGCACTGCACACTAACCGCGGTTTGCAAAGAAAGAAGATTTGCTGCACATTCCAAGGACACGGCTCTTTCCGAGGCAATCTGCAACCTGCTGTCAGATGGAAGTGCTCTCTGCCCTCTCCTGCCCAGCTCTAGGTAGTAGCGGGCACTTTCCAGCCTGGCCGAGGCAAACAACCTCCAGAGATGTCACAGAGCCTAAGTGGAGCACAGATGCTCAAAAGCAGCAAAGCTGAAGAGCCTGGCTCAGCTTCACTAGTGTGCAATTGACTGACTGCGAAAAACAAAGCAGCAGAGCACCGGGCTTCTGGGCGCTGTGAAGGCAATTGCCAAAACCAGGCAGCTGCTCCTTCCCAAGCACAGGCAGCTGCCTATCTTCTTGCTTGTCGACAAACTCACCGCTGCCCTTCTTTTCAGCAGCTGCCACCGTCTTCTGTGCATCTCGGAGCCTCTGGCGACGAGCAAGACTTGCCAAGGTGGGACGCATCAGGACCAAGTCAAAACCCAGGCAAGTTGTCCTGGAACGCTTTCCATTCGCTTGCCGAGAGTGAATTCAAGAGGCAGGAGAGCGGCAGCCACCGTCCTCCGGCAGTCGGAAGGCTTCGCACACAAGCCCGCTTCTTTGCGGCTTCTTTCTTCGCCTCTTCCAAGCAACCGCGATCTCTGCTTCTCAGAGGCAAAGAAGCGGCTAGTTCGCGCACAGCTCAGTAAAGCGGCAGCAAAGCGCTCTGGAGCGCCGCTTCAAGCCGAAAGACGCCGGGAAAAGGCACTTTCCTCCGGATAGCTCCGGAGCCGCGCTTCTGCTTCTCTAGTCATCTCTAGCTTAGCGAAAAGCTTTCCCACTCCATTTGGCAAGGGGAGAGTGTACCTGCACTGCACACTAACCGCGGTTTGCAAAGAAAGAGGATTTGCTGCACATTCCAAGGACACGGCTCTTTCCGAGGCAATCTGCAACCTGCTGTCAGATGGAAGTGCTCTCTGCCCTCTCCTGCCCAGCTCTAGGTACTAGCGGGCACTTTCCAGCCTGGCCGAGGCAAACAACCTCGAGAGATGTCACAGAGCCTAAGTGGCGCACAGATGCTCAAAAGCAGCAAAGCTGAAGAGCCTGGCTCAGCTTCACTAGTGTGCAATTGACTGACTGCGAAAAACAAAGCAGCAGAGCACCGGGCTTCTGGGCGCTGTGAAGGCAATTGCCAAAACCAGGCAGCTGCTCCTTCCCAAGCACAGGCAGCTGCCTATGTTCTTGCTTGTCGACAAACTCACCGCTGCCCTTCTTTTCAGCAGCTGCCACCGTCTTCTGTGCATCTCGGAGCCTCTGGCGACGAGCAAGACTTGCCAAGGTGGGACGCATCAGGACCAAGTCAAAACCCAGGCAAGTTGTCCTGGAACGCTTTCCATTCGCTTGCCGAGAGTGAATTCAACAGGCAGGAGAGCGGCAGCCACCGTCCTCCGGCAGTCGGAAGGCTTCGCACACAAGCCCGCTTCTTTGCGGCTTCGTTCTTCGCCTCTTCCAAGCAACCACGATCTCTGCTTCTCGGAGGCGCAGAAGCGGCTAATTCGCGCACAGCTCAGTAAAGCGGCAGCGGAGCGCTCCGGAGCGCCTCTTCAAGCCGAAAGACGCCGGGAAGCGGCACTTTCCTCCGGATAGCTCCGGAGCCGCGCTTCTGCTTCTCTAGTCATCTCTAGCTTAGCGAAAAGCTTTCCCACTCCATTTGGCAAGGGGAGAGTGTACCTGCACTGCACACTAACCGCGGTTTGCAAAGAAAGAGGATTTGCTGCACATTCCAAGGACACGGCTCTTTCCGAGGCAATCTGCAACCTGCTGTCAGATGGAAGTGCTCTCTGCCCTCTCCTGCCCAGCTCTAGGTAGTAGCGGGCACTTTCCAGCCTGGCCGAGGCAAACAACCTCCAGAGATGTCACAGAGCCTAAGTGGAGCACAGATGCTCAAAAGCAGCAAAGCTGAAGAGCCTGGCTCAGCTTCACTAGTGTGCAATTGACTGACTGCGAAAAACAAAGCAGCAGAGCACCGGGCTTCTGGGCGCTGTGAAGGCAATTGCCAAAACCAGGCAGCTGCTCCTTCCCAAGCACAGGCAGCTGCCTATGTTCTTGCTTGTCGACAAACTCACCGCTGCCCTTCTTTTCAGCAGCTGCCTCCGTCTTCTGTGCATCTCGGAGCCTCTGGCGACGAGCAAGACTTGCCAAGGTGGGACGCATCAGGACCAAGTCAAAACCCAGGCAAGTTGTCCTGGAACGCTTTCCATTCGCTTGCCGAGAGTGAATTCAAGAGGCAGGAGAGCGGCAGCCACCGTCCTCCGGCAGTCGGAAGGCTTCGCACACAAGCCCGCTTCTTTGCGGCTTCGTTCTTCGCCTCTTCCAAGCAACCGCGATCTCTGCTTCTCGGAGGCGCAGAAGCGGCTAATTCGCGCACAGCTCAGCAGAGCGCCAGCGGAGCGCTCCGGAGCGCCTCTTCAAGCCGAAAGACGCCGGGAAGCGGCACTTTCCTCCGGATAGCTCCGGAGCCGCGCTTCTGCTTCTCTAGTCATCTCTAGCTTAGCGAAAAGCTTTCCCACTCCATTTGGCAAGGGGAGAGCGTACCTGCACTGCACACTAACCGCGGTTTGCAAAGAAAGAGGATTTGCTGCACATTCCAAGGACACGGCTCTTTCCGAGGCAATCTGCAACCTGCTGTCAGATGGAAGTGCTCTCTGCCCTCTCCTGCCCAGCTCTAGGTACTAGCGGGCACTTTCCAGCCTGGCCGAGGCAAACAACCTCCAGAGATGTCACAGAGCCTAAGTGGAGCACAGATGCTCAAAAGCAGCAAAGCTGAAGAGCCTGGCTCAGCTTCACTAGTGTGCAATTGACTGACTGCGAAAAACAAAGCAGCAGAGCACCGGGCTTCTGGGCGCTGTGAAGGCAATTGCCAAAACCAGGCAGCTGCTCCTTCCCAAGCACAGGCAGCTGCCTATGTTCTTGCTTGTCGACAAACTCACCGCTGCCCTTCTTTTCAGCAGCTGCCACCGTCTTCTGTGCATCTCGGAGCCTCTGGCGACGAGCAAGACTTGCCAAGGTGGGACGCATCAGGACCAAGTCAAAACCCAGGCAAGTTGTCCTGGAACGCTTTCCATTCGCTTGCCGAGAGTGAATTCAACAGGCAGGAGAGCGGCAGCCACCGTCCTCCGGCAGTCGGAAGGCTTCGCACACAAGCCCGCTTCTTTGCGGCTTCTTTCTTCGCCTCTTCCAAGCAACCGCGATCTCTGCTTCTCAGAGGCAAAGAAGCGGCTAGTTCGCGCACAGCTCAGTAAAGCGGCAGCAAAGCGCTCTGGAGCGCCGCTTCAAGCCGAAAGACGCCGGGAAAAGGCACTTTCCTCCGGATAGCTCCGGAGCCGCGCTTCTGCTTCTCTAGTCATCTCTAGCTTAGCGAAAAGCTTTCCCACTCCATTTGGCAAGGGGAGAGTGTACCTACACTGCACACTAACCGCGGTTTGCAAAGAAAGAGGATTTGCTGCACATTCCAAGGACACGGCTCTTTCCGAGGCAATCTGCAACCTGCTGTCAGATGGAAGTGCTCTCTGCCCTCTCCTGCCCAGCTCTAGGTACTAGCGGGCACTTTCCAGCCTGGCCGAGGCAAACAACCTCGAGAGATGTCACAGAGCCTAAGTGGAGCACAGATGCTCAAAAGCAGCAAAGCTGAAGAGCCTGGCTCAGCTTCACTAGTGTGCAATTGACTGACTGCGAAAAACAAAGCAGCAGAGCACCGGGCTTCTGGGCGCTGTGAAGGCAATTGCCAAAACCAGGCAGCTGCTCCTTCCCAAGCACAGGCAGCTGCCTATGTTCTTGCTTGTCGACAAACTCACCGCTGCCCTTCTTTTCAGCAGCTGCCACCGTCTTCTGTGCATCTCGGAGCCTCTGGCGACGAGCAAGACTTGCCAAGGTGGGACGCATCAGGACCAAGTCAAAACCCAGGCAAGTTGTCCTGGAACGCTTTCCATTCGCTTGCCGAGAGTGAATTCAAGAGGCAGGAGAGCGGCAGCCACCGTCCTCCGGCAGTCGGAAGGCTTCGCACACAAGCCCGCTTCTTTGCGGCTTCGTTCTTCGCCTCTTCCAAGCAACCGCGATCTCTGCTTCTCAGAGGCGCAGAAGCGGCTAGTTCGCGCACAGCTCAGTAAAGCGGCAGCAAAGCGCTCTGGAGCGCCGCTTCAAGCCGAAAGACGCCGGGAAGCGGCACTTTCCTCCGGATAGCTCCGGAGCCGCGCTTCTGCTTCTCTAGTCATCTCTAGCTTAGCGAAAAGCTTTCCCACTCCATTTGGCAAGGGGAGAGCGTACCTGCACTGCACACTAACCGCGGTTTGCAAAGAAAGAGGATTTGCTGCACATTCCAAGGACACGGCTCTTTCCGAGGCAATCTGCAACCTGCTGTCAGATGGAAGTGCTCTCTGCCCTCTCCTGCCCAGCTCTAGGTACTAGCGGGCACTTTCCAGCCTGGCCGAGGCAAACAACCTCGAGAGATGTCACAGAGCCTAAGTGGAGCACAGATGCTCAAAAGCAGCAAAGCTGAAGAGCCTGGCTCAGCTTCACTAGTGTGCAATTGACTGACTGCGAAAAACAAAGCAGCAGAGCACCGGGCTTCTGGGCGCTGTGAAGGCAATTGCCAAAACCAGGCAGCTGCTCCTTCCCAAGCACAGGCAGCTGCCTATGTTCTTGCTTGTCGACAAACTCACCGCTGCCCTTCTTTTCAGCAGCTGCCACCGTCTTCTGTGCATCTCGGAGCCTCTGGCGACGAGCAAGACTTGCCAAGGTGGGACGCATCAGGACCAAGTCAAAACCCAGGCAAGTTGTCCTGGAACGCTTTCCATTCGCTTGCCGAGAGTGAATTCAAGAGGCAGGAGAGCGGCAGCCACCGTCCTCCGGCAGTCGGAAGGCTTCGCACACAAGCCCGCTTCTTTGCGGCTTCGTTCTTCGCCTCTTCCAAGCAACCGCGATCTCTGCTTCTCAGAGGCGCAGAAGCGGCTAGTTCGCGCACAGCTCAGTAAAGCGGCAGCAAAGCGCTCTGGAGCGCCGCTTCAAGCCGAAAGACGCCGGGAAGCGGCACTTTCCTCCGGATAGCTCCGGAGCCGCGCTTCTGCTTCTCTAGTCATCTCTATCTCAGCGAAAAGCTTTCCCACTCCATTTGGCAAGGGGAGAGCGTACCTGCACTGCACACTAACCGCGGTTTGCAAAGAAAGAGGATTTGCTGCACATTCCAAGGACACGGCTCTTTCCGAGGCAATCTGCAACCTGCTGTCAGATGGAAGTGCTCTCTGCCCTCTCCTGCCCAGCTCTAGGTACTAGCGGGCACTTTCCAGCCTGGCCGAGGCAAACAACCTCGAGAGATGTCACAGAGCCTAAGTGGAGCACAGATGCTCAAAAGCAGCAAAGCTGAAGAGCCTGGCTCAGCTTCACTAGTGTGCAATTGACTGACTGCGAAAAACAAAGCAGCAGAGCACCGGGCTTCTGGGCGCTGTGAAGGCAATTGCCAAAACCAGGCAGCTGCTCCTTCCCAAGCACAGGCAGCTGCCTATGTTCTTGCTTGTCGACAAACTCACCGCTGCCCTTCTTTTCAGCAGCTGCCACCGTCTTCTGTGCATCTCGGAGCCTCTGGCGACGAGCAAGACTTGCCAAGGTGGGACGCATCAGGACCAAGTCAAAACCCAGGCAAGTTGTCCTGGAACGCTTTCCATTCGCTTGCCGAGAGTGAATTCAAGAGGCAGGAGAGCGGCAGCCACCGTCCTCCGGCAGTCGGAAGGCTTCGCACACAAGCCCGCTTCTTTGCGGCTTCGTTCTTCGCCTCTTCCAAGCAACCGCGATCTCTGCTTCTCAGAGGCGCAGAAGCGGCTAGTTCGCGCACAGCTCAGTAAAGCGGCAGCAAAGCGCTCTGGAGCGCCGCTTCAAGCCGAAAGACGCCGGGAAGCGGCACTTTCCTCCGGATAGCTCCGGAGCCGCGCTTCTGCTTCTCTAGTCATCTCTAGCTTAGCGAAAAGCTTTCCCACTCCATTTGGCAAGGGGAGAGCGTACCTGCACTGCACACTAACCGCGGTTTGCAAAGAAAGAGGATTTGCTGCACATTCCAAGGACACGGCTCTTTCCGAGGCAATCTGCAACCTGCTGTCAGATGGAAGTGCTCTCTGCCCTCTCCTGCCCAGCTCTAGGTACTAGCGGGCACTTTCCAGCCTGGCCGAGGCAAACAACCTCGAGAGATGTCACAGAGCCTAAGTGGAGCACAGATGCTCAAAAGCAGCAAAGCTGAAGAGCCTGGCTCAGCTTCACTAGTGTGCAATTGACTGACTGCGAAAAACAAAGCAGCAGAGCACCGGGCTTCTGGGCGCTGTGAAGGCAATTGCCAAAACCAGGCAGCTGCTCCTTCCCAAGCACAGGCAGCTGCCTATGTTCTTGCTTGTCGACAAACTCACCGCTGCCCTTCTTTTCAGCAGCTGCCACCGTCTTCTGTGCATCTCGGAGCCTCTGGCGACGAGCAAGACTTGCCAAGGTGGGACGCATCAGGACCAAGTCAAAACCCAGGCAAGTTGTCCTGGAACGCTTTCCATTCGCTTGCCGAGAGTGAATTCAAGAGGCAGGAGAGCGGCAGCCACCGTCCTCCGGCAGTCGGAAGGCTTCGCACACAAGCCCGCTTCTTTGCGGCTTCGTTCTTCGCCTCTTCCAAGCAACCGCGATCTCTGCTTCTCAGAGGCGCAGAAGCGGCTAGTTCGCGCACAGCTCAGTAAAGCGGCAGCAAAGCGCTCTGGAGCGCCGCTTCAAGCCGAAAGACGCCGGGAAAAGGCACTTTCCTCCGGATAGCTCCGGAGCCGCGCTTCTTCTTCTCTAGTCATCTCTAGCTTAGCGAAAAGCTTTCCCACTCCATTTGGCAAGGGGAGAGTGTACCTGCACTGCACACTAACCGCGGTTTGCAAAGAAAGAGGATTTGCTGCACATTCCAAGGACACGGCTCTTTCCGAGGCAATCTGCAACCTGCTGTCAGATGGAAGTGCTCTCTGCCCTCTCCTGCCCAGCTCTAGGTACTAGCGGGCACTTTCCAGCCTGGCCGAGGCAAACAACCTCGAGAGATGTCACAGAGCCTAAGTGGAGCACAGATGCTCAAAAGCAGCAAAGCTGAAGAGCCTGGCTCAGCTTCACTAGTGTGCAATTGACTGACTGCGAAAAACAAAGCAGCAGAGCACCGGGCTTCTGGGCGCTGTGAAGGCAATTGCCAAAACCAGGCAGCTGCTCCTTCCCAAGCACAGGCAGCTGCCTATGTTCTTGCTTGTCGACAAACTCACCGCTGCCCTTCTTTTCAGCAGCTGCCACCGTCTTCTGTGCATCTCGGAGCCTCTGGCGACGAGCAAGACTTGCCAAGGTGGGACGCATCAGGACCAAGTCAAAACCCAGGCAAGTTGTCCTGGAACGCTTTCCATTCGCTTGCCGAGAGTGAATTCAAGAGGCAGGAGAGCGGCAGCCACCGTCCTCCGGCAGTCGGAAGGCTTCGCACACAAGCCCGCTTCTTTGCGGCTTCGTTCTTCGCCTCTTCCAAGCAACCGCGATCTCTGCTTCTCGGAGGCGCAGAAGCGGCTAATTCGCGCACAGCTCAGTAAAGCGGCAGCAAAGCGCTCTGGAGCGCCGCTTCAAGCCGAAAGACGCCGGGAAGCGGCACTTTCCTCCGGATAGCTCCGGAGCCGCGCTTCTGCTTCTCTAGTCATCTCTATCTCAGCGAAAAGCTTTCCCACTCCATTTGGCAAGGGGAGAGCGTACCTGCACTGCACACTAACCGCGGTTTGCAAAGAAAGAGGATTTGCTGCACATTCCAAGGACACGGCTCTTTCCGAGGCAATCTGCAACCTGCTGTCAGATGGAAGTGCTCTCTGCCCTCTCCTGCCCAGCTCTAGGTACTAGCGGGCACTTTCCAGCCTGGCCGAGGCAAACAACCTCGAGAGATGTCACAGAGCCTAAGTGGAGCACAGATGCTCAAAAGCAGCAAAGCTGAAGAGCCTGGCTCAGCTTCACTAGTGTGCAATTGACTGACTGCGAAAAACAAAGCAGCAGAGCACCGGGCTTCTGGGCGCTGTGAAGGCAATTGCCAAAACCAGGCAGCTGCTCCTTCCCAAGCACAGGCAGCTGCCTATGTTCTTGCTTGTCGACAAACTCACCGCTGCCCTTCTTTTCAGCAGCTGCCTCCGTCTTCTGTGCATCTCGGAGCCTCTGGCGACGAGCAAGACTTGCCAAGGTGGGACGCATCAGGACCAAGTCAAAACCCAGGCAAGTTGTCCTGGAACGCTTTCCATTCGCTTGCCGAGAGTGAATTCAACAGGCAGGAGAGCGGCAGCCACCGTCCTCCGGCAGTCGGAAGGCTTCGCACACAAGCCCGCTTCTTTGCGGCTTCTTTCTTCGCCTCTTCCAAGCAACCGCGATCTCTGCTTCTCAGAGGCAAAGAAGCGGCTAGTTCGCGCACAGCTCAGTAAAGCGGCAGCAAAGCGCTCTGGAGCGACGCTTCAAGCCGAAAGACGCCGGGAAAAGGCACTTTCCTCCGGATAGCTCCGGAGCCGCGCTTCTGCTTCTCTAGTCATCTCTAGCTTAGCGAAAAGCTTTCCCACTCCATTTGGCAAGGGGAGAGTGTACCTACACTGCACACTAACCGCGGTTTGCAAAGAAAGAGGATTTGCTGCACATTCCAAGGACACGGCTCTTTCCGAGGCAATCTGCAACCTGCTGTCAGATGGAAGTGCTCTCTGCCCTCTCCTGCCCAGCTCTAGGTACTAGCGGGCACTTTCCAGCCTGGCCGAGGCAAACAACCTCCAGAGATGTCACAGAGCCTAAGTGGAGCACAGATGCTCAAAAGCAGCAAAGCTGAAGAGCCTGGCTCAGCTTCACTAGTGTGCAATTGACTGACTGCGAAAAACAAAGCAGCAGAGCACCGGGCTTCTGGGCGCTGTGAAGGCAATTGCCAAAACCAGGCAGCTGCTCCTTCCCAAGCACAGGCAGCTGCCTATGTTCTTGCTTGTCGACAAACTCACCGCTGCCCTTCTTTTCAGCAGCTGCCACCGTCTTCTGTGCATCTCGGAGCCTCTGGCGACGAGCAAGACTTGCCAAGGTGGGACGCATCAGGACCAAGTCAAAACCCAGGCAAGTTGTCCTGGAACGCTTTCCATTCGCTTGCCGAGAGTGAATTCAACAGGCAGGAGAGCGGCAGCCACCGTCCTCCGGCAGTCGGAAGGCTTCGCACACAAGCCCGCTTCTTTGCGGCTTCGTTCTTCGCCTCTTCCAAGCAACTGCGATCTCTGCTTCTCAGAGGCGCAGAAGCGGCTAGTTCGCGCACAGCTCAGTAAAGCGGCAGCAAAGCGCTCTGGAGCGCCGCTTCAAGCCGAAAGACGCCGGGAAGCGGCACTTTCCTCCGGATAGCTCCGGAGCCGCGCTTCTGCTTCTCTAGTCATCTCTAGCTTAGCGAAAAGCTTTCCCACTCCATTTGGCAAGGGGAGAGCGTACCTGCACTGCACACTAACCGCGGTTTGCAAAGAAAGAGGATTTGCTGCACATTCCAAGGACACGGCTCTTTCCGAGGCAATCTGCAACCTGCTGTCAGATGGAAGTGCTCTCTGCCCTCTCCTGCCCAGCTCTAGGTACTAGCGGGCACTTTCCAGCCTGGCCGAGGCAAACAACCTCGAGAGATGTCACAGAGCCTAAGTGGAGCACAGATGCTCAAAAGCAGCAAAGCTGAAGAGCCTGGCTCAGCTTCACTAGTGTGCAATTGACTGACTGCGAAAAACAAAGCAGCAGAGCACCGGGCTTCTGGGCGCTGTGAAGGCAATTGCCAAAACCAGGCAGCTGCTCCTTCCCAAGCACAGGCAGCTGCCTATGTTCTTGCTTGTCGACAAACTCACCGCTGCCCTTCTTTTCAGCAGCTGCCACCGTCTTCTGTGCATCTCGGAGCCTCTGGCGACGAGCAAGACTTGCCAAGGTGGGACGCATCAGGACCAAGTCAAAACCCAGGCAAGTTGTCCTGGAACGCTTTCCATTCGCTTGCCGAGAGTGAATTCAAGAGGCAGGAGAGCGGCAGCCACCGTCCTCCGGCAGTCGGAAGGCTTCGCACACAAGCCCGCTTCTTTGCGGCTTCGTTCTTCGCCTCTTCCAAGCAACCGCGATCTCTGCTTCTCAGAGGCGCAGAAGCGGCTAGTTCGCGCACAGCTCAGTAAAGCGGCAGCAAAGCGCTCTGGAGCGCCGCTTCAAGCCGAAAGACGCCGGGAAGCGGCACTTTCCTCCGGATAGCTCCGGAGCCGCGCTTCTGCTTCTCTAGTCATCTCTATCTCAGCGAAAAGCTTTCCCACTCCATTTGGCAAGGGGAGAGCGTACCTGCACTGCACACTAACCGCGGTTTGCAAAGAAAGAGGATTTGCTGCACATTCCAAGGACACGGCTCTTTCCGAGGCAATCTGCAACCTGCTGTCAGATGGAAGTGCTCTCTGCCCTCTCCTGCCCAGCTCTAGGTACTAGCGGGCACTTTCCAGCCTGGCCGAGGCAAACAACCTCGAGAGATGTCACAGAGCCTAAGTGGAGCACAGATGCTCAAAAGCAGCAAAGCTGAAGAGCCTGGCTCAGCTTCACTAGTGTGCAATTGACTGACTGCGAAAAACAAAGCAGCAGAGCACCGGGCTTCTGGGCGCTGTGAAGGCAATTGCCAAAACCAGGCAGCTGCTCCTTCCCAAGCACAGGCAGCTGCCTATGTTCTTGCTTGTCGACAAACTCACCGCTGCCCTTCTTTTCAGCAGCTGCCACCGTCTTCTGTGCATCTCGGAGCCTCTGGCGACGAGCAAGACTTGCCAAGGTGGGACGCATCAGGACCAAGTCAAAACCCAGGCAAGTTGTCCTGGAACGCTTTCCATTCGCTTGCCGAGAGTGAATTCAAGAGGCAGGAGAGCGGCAGCCACCGTCCTCCGGCAGTCGGAAGGCTTCGCACACAAGCCCGCTTCTTTGCGGCTTCGTTCTTCGCCTCTTCCAAGCAACCGCGATCTCTGCTTCTCAGAGGCGCAGAAGCGGCTAGTTCGCGCACAGCTCAGTAAAGCGGCAGCAAAGCGCTCTGGAGCGCCGCTTCAAGCCGAAAGACGCCGGGAAGCGGCACTTTCCTCCGGATAGCTCCGGAGCCGCGCTTCTGCTTCTCTAGTCATCTCTAGCTTAGCGAAAAGCTTTCCCACTCCATTTGGCAAGGGGAGAGCGTACCTGCACTGCACACTAACCGCGGTTTGCAAAGAAAGAGGATTTGCTGCACATTCCAAGGACACGGCTCTTTCCGAGGCAATCTGCAACCTGCTGTCAGATGGAAGTGCTCTCTGCCCTCTCCTGCCCAGCTCTAGGTACTAGCGGGCACTTTCCAGCCTGGCCGAGGCAAACAACCTCGAGAGATGTCACAGAGCCTAAGTGGAGCACAGATGCTCAAAAGCAGCAAAGCTGAAGAGCCTGGCTCAGCTTCACTAGTGTGCAATTGACTGACTGCGAAAAACAAAGCAGCAGAGCACCGGGCTTCTGGGCGCTGTGAAGGCAATTGCCAAAACCAGGCAGCTGCTCCTTCCCAAGCACAGGCAGCTGCCTATGTTCTTGCTTGTCGACAAACTCACCGCTGCCCTTCTTTTCAGCAGCTGCCACCGTCTTCTGTGCATCTCGGAGCCTCTGGCGACGAGCAAGACTTGCCAAGGTGGGACGCATCAGGACCAAGTCAAAACCCAGGCAAGTTGTCCTGGAACGCTTTCCATTCGCTTGCCGAGAGTGAATTCAAGAGGCAGGAGAGCGGCAGCCACCGTCCTCCGGCAGTCGGAAGGCTTCGCACACAAGCCCGCTTCTTTGCGGCTTCGTTCTTCGCCTCTTCCAAGCAACCGCGATCTCTGCTTCTCAGAGGCGCAGAAGCGGCTAGTTCGCGCACAGCTCAGTAAAGCGGCAGCAAAGCGCTCTGGAGCGCCGCTTCAAGCCGAAAGACGCCGGGAAAAGGCACTTTCCTCCGGATAGCTCCGGAGCCGCGCTTCTTCTTCTCTAGTCATCTCTAGCTTAGCGAAAAGCTTTCCCACTCCATTTGGCAAGGGGAGAGTGTACCTGCACTGCACACTAACCGCGGTTTGCAAAGAAAGAGGATTTGCTGCACATTCCAAGGACACGGCTCTTTCCGAGGCAATCTGCAACCTGCTGTCAGATGGAAGTGCTCTCTGCCCTCTCCTGCCCAGCTCTAGGTACTAGCGGGCACTTTCCAGCCTGGCCGAGGCAAACAACCTCGAGAGATGTCACAGAGCCTAAGTGGAGCACAGATGCTCAAAAGCAGCAAAGCTGAAGAGCCTGGCTCAGCTTCACTAGTGTGCAATTGACTGACTGCGAAAAACAAAGCAGCAGAGCACCGGGCTTCTGGGCGCTGTGAAGGCAATTGCCAAAACCAGGCAGCTGCTCCTTCCCAAGCACAGGCAGCTGCCTATGTTCTTGCTTGTCGACAAACTCACCGCTGCCCTTCTTTTCAGCAGCTGCCACCGTCTTCTGTGCATCTCGGAGCCTCTGGCGACGAGCAAGACTTGCCAAGGTGGGACGCATCAGGACCAAGTCAAAACCCAGGCAAGTTGTCCTGGAACGCTTTCCATTCGCTTGCCGAGAGTGAATTCAAGAGGCAGGAGAGCGGCAGCCACCGTCCTCCGGCAGTCGGAAGGCTTCGCACACAAGCCCGCTTCTTTGCGGCTTCGTTCTTCGCCTCTTCCAAGCAACCGCGATCTCTGCTTCTCGGAGGCGCAGAAGCGGCTAATTCGCGCACAGCTCAGTAAAGCGGCAGCAAAGCGCTCTGGAGCGCCGCTTCAAGCCGAAAGACGCCGGGAAGCGGCACTTTCCTCCGGATAGCTCCGGAGCCGCGCTTCTGCTTCTCTAGTCATCTCTATCTCAGCGAAAAGCTTTCCCACTCCATTTGGCAAGGGGAGAGCGTACCTGCACTGCACACTAACCGCGGTTTGCAAAGAAAGAGGATTTGCTGCACATTCCAAGGACACGGCTCTTTCCGAGGCAATCTGCAACCTGCTGTCAGATGGAAGTGCTCTCTGCCCTCTCCTGCCCAGCTCTAGGTACTAGCGGGCACTTTCCAGCCTGGCCGAGGCAAACAACCTCGAGAGATGTCACAGAGCCTAAGTGGAGCACAGATGCTCAAAAGCAGCAAAGCTGAAGAGCCTGGCTCAGCTTCACTAGTGTGCAATTGACTGACTGCGAAAAACAAAGCAGCAGAGCACCGGGCTTCTGGGCGCTGTGAAGGCAATTGCCAAAACCAGGCAGCTGCTCCTTCCCAAGCACAGGCAGCTGCCTATGTTCTTGCTTGTCGACAAACTCACCGCTGCCCTTCTTTTCAGCAGCTGCCTCCGTCTTCTGTGCATCTCGGAGCCTCTGGCGACGAGCAAGACTTGCCAAGGTGGGACGCATCAGGACCAAGTCAAAACCCAGGCAAGTTGTCCTGGAACGCTTTCCATTCGCTTGCCGAGAGTGAATTCAACAGGCAGGAGAGCGGCAGCCACCGTCCTCCGGCAGTCGGAAGGCTTCGCACACAAGCCCGCTTCTTTGCGGCTTCTTTCTTCGCCTCTTCCAAGCAACCGCGATCTCTGCTTCTCAGAGGCAAAGAAGCGGCTAGTTCGCGCACAGCTCAGTAAAGCGGCAGCAAAGCGCTCTGGAGCGACGCTTCAAGCCGAAAGACGCCGGGAAAAGGCACTTTCCTCCGGATAGCTCCGGAGCCGCGCTTCTGCTTCTCTAGTCATCTCTAGCTTAGCGAAAAGCTTTCCCACTCCATTTGGCAAGGGGAGAGTGTACCTACACTGCACACTAACCGCGGTTTGCAAAGAAAGAGGATTTGCTGCACATTCCAAGGACACGGCTCTTTCCGAGGCAATCTGCAACCTGCTGTCAGATGGAAGTGCTCTCTGCCCTCTCCTGCCCAGCTCTAGGTACTAGCGGGCACTTTCCAGCCTGGCCGAGGCAAACAACCTCCAGAGATGTCACAGAGCCTAAGTGGAGCACAGATGCTCAAAAGCAGCAAAGCTGAAGAGCCTGGCTCAGCTTCACTAGTGTGCAATTGACTGACTGCGAAAAACAAAGCAGCAGAGCACCGGGCTTCTGGGCGCTGTGAAGGCAATTGCCAAAACCAGGCAGCTGCTCCTTCCCAAGCACAGGCAGCTGCCTATGTTCTTGCTTGTCGACAAACTCACCGCTGCCCTTCTTTTCAGCAGCTGCCACCGTCTTCTGTGCATCTCGGAGCCTCTGGCGACGAGCAAGACTTGCCAAGGTGGGACGCATCAGGACCAAGTCAAAACCCAGGCAAGTTGTCCTGGAACGCTTTCCATTCGCTTGCCGAGAGTGAATTCAACAGGCAGGAGAGCGGCAGCCACCGTCCTCCGGCAGTCGGAAGGCTTCGCACACAAGCCCGCTTCTTTGCGGCTTCGTTCTTCGCCTCTTCCAAGCAACTGCGATCTCTGCTTCTCAGAGGCGCAGAAGCGGCTAGTTCGCGCACAGCTCAGTAAAGCGGCAGCAAAGCGCTCTGGAGCGCCGCTTCAAGCCGAAAGACGCCGGGAAGCGGCACTTTCCTCCGGATAGCTCCGGAGCCGCGCTTCTGCTTCTCTAGTCATCTCTAGCTTAGCGAAAAGCTTTCCCACTCCATTTGGCAAGGGGAGAGCGTACCTGCACTGCACACTAACCGCGGTTTGCAAAGAAAGAGGATTTGCTGCACATTCCAAGGACACGGCTCTTTCCGAGGCAATCTGCAACCTGCTGTCAGATGGAAGTGCTCTCTGCCCTCTCCTGCCCAGCTCTAGGTACTAGCGGGCACTTTCCAGCCTGGCCGAGGCAAACAACCTCGAGAGATGTCACAGAGCCTAAGTGGAGCACAGATGCTCAAAAGCAGCAAAGCTGAAGAGCCTGGCTCAGCTTCACTAGTGTGCAATTGACTGACTGCGAAAAACAAAGCAGCAGAGCACCGGGCTTCTGGGCGCTGTGAAGGCAATTGCCAAAACCAGGCAGCTGCTCCTTCCCAAGCACAGGCAGCTGCCTATGTTCTTGCTTGTCGACAAACTCACCGCTGCCCTTCTTTTCAGCAGCTGCCACCGTCTTCTGTGCATCTCGGAGCCTCTGGCGACGAGCAAGACTTGCCAAGGTGGGACGCATCAGGACCAAGTCAAAACCCAGGCAAGTTGTCCTGGAACGCTTTCCATTCGCTTGCCGAGAGTGAATTCAAGAGGCAGGAGAGCGGCAGCCACCGTCCTCCGGCAGTCGGAAGGCTTCGCACACAAGCCCGCTTCTTTGCGGCTTCGTTCTTCGCCTCTTCCAAGCAACCGCGATCTCTGCTTCTCAGAGGCGCAGAAGCGGCTAGTTCGCGCACAGCTCAGTAAAGCGGCAGCAAAGCGCTCTGGAGCGCCGCTTCAAGCCGAAAGACGCCGGGAAAAGGCACTTTCCTCCGGATAGCTCCGGAGCCGCGCTTCTTCTTCTCTAGTCATCTCTAGCTTAGCGAAAAGCTTTCCCACTCCATTTGGCAAGGGGAGAGTGTACCTGCACTGCACACTAACCGCGGTTTGCAAAGAAAGAGGATTTGCTGCACATTCCAAGGACACGGCTCTTTCCGAGGCAATCTGCAACCTGCTGTCAGATGGAAGTGCTCTCTGCCCTCTCCTGCCCAGCTCTAGGTACTAGCGGGCACTTTCCAGCCTGGCCGAGGCAAACAACCTCGAGAGATGTCACAGAGCCTAAGTGGAGCACAGATGCTCAAAAGCAGCAAAGCTGAAGAGCCTGGCTCAGCTTCACTAGTGTGCAATTGACTGACTGCGAAAAACAAAGCAGCAGAGCACCGGGCTTCTGGGCGCTGTGAAGGCAATTGCCAAAACCAGGCAGCTGCTCCTTCCCAAGCACAGGCAGCTGCCTATGTTCTTGCTTGTCGACAAACTCACCGCTGCCCTTCTTTTCAGCAGCTGCCACCGTCTTCTGTGCATCTCGGAGCCTCTGGCGACGAGCAAGACTTGCCAAGGTGGGACGCATCAGGACCAAGTCAAAACCCAGGCAAGTTGTCCTGGAACGCTTTCCATTCGCTTGCCGAGAGTGAATTCAAGAGGCAGGAGAGCGGCAGCCACCGTCCTCCGGCAGTCGGAAGGCTTCGCACACAAGCCCGCTTCTTTGCGGCTTCGTTCTTCGCCTCTTCCAAGCAACCGCGATCTCTGCTTCTCGGAGGCGCAGAAGCGGCTAATTCGCGCACAGCTCAGTAAAGCGGCAGCAAAGCGCTCTGGAGCGCCGCTTCAAGCCGAAAGACGCCGGGAAGCGGCACTTTCCTCCGGATAGCTCCGGAGCCGCGCTTCTGCTTCTCTAGTCATCTCTATCTCAGCGAAAAGCTTTCCCACTCCATTTGGCAAGGGGAGAGCGTACCTGCACTGCACACTAACCGCGGTTTGCAAAGAAAGAGGATTTGCTGCACATTCCAAGGACACGGCTCTTTCCGAGGCAATCTGCAACCTGCTGTCAGATGGAAGTGCTCTCTGCCCTCTCCTGCCCAGCTCTAGGTACTAGCGGGCACTTTCCAGCCTGGCCGAGGCAAACAACCTCGAGAGATGTCACAGAGCCTAAGTGGAGCACAGATGCTCAAAAGCAGCAAAGCTGAAGAGCCTGGCTCAGCTTCACTAGTGTGCAATTGACTGACTGCGAAAAACAAAGCAGCAGAGCACCGGGCTTCTGGGCGCTGTGAAGGCAATTGCCAAAACCAGGCAGCTGCTCCTTCCCAAGCACAGGCAGCTGCCTATGTTCTTGCTTGTCGACAAACTCACCGCTGCCCTTCTTTTCAGCAGCTGCCTCCGTCTTCTGTGCATCTCGGAGCCTCTGGCGACGAGCAAGACTTGCCAAGGTGGGACGCATCAGGACCAAGTCAAAACCCAGGCAAGTTGTCCTGGAACGCTTTCCATTCGCTTGCCGAGAGTGAATTCAACAGGCAGGAGAGCGGCAGCCACCGTCCTCCGGCAGTCGGAAGGCTTCGCACACAAGCCCGCTTCTTTGCGGCTTCTTTCTTCGCCTCTTCCAAGCAACCGCGATCTCTGCTTCTCAGAGGCAAAGAAGCGGCTAGTTCGCGCACAGCTCAGTAAAGCGGCAGCAAAGCGCTCTGGAGCGACGCTTCAAGCCGAAAGACGCCGGGAAAAGGCACTTTCCTCCGGATAGCTCCGGAGCCGCGCTTCTGCTTCTCTAGTCATCTCTAGCTTAGCGAAAAGCTTTCCCACTCCATTTGGCAAGGGAGAGTGTACCTACACTGCACACTAACCGCGGTTTGCAAAGAAAGAGGATTTGCTGCACATTCCAAGGACACGGCTCTTTCCGAGGCAATCTGCAACCTGCTGTCAGATGGAAGTGCTCTCTGCCCTCTCCTGCCCAGCTCTAGGTACTAGCGGGCACTTTCCAGCCTGGCCGAGGCAAACAACCTCCAGAGATGTCACAGAGCCTAAGTGGAGCACAGATGCTCAAAAGCAGCAAAGCTGAAGAGCCTGGCTCAGCTTCACTAGTGTGCAATTGACTGACTGCGAAAAACAAAGCAGCAGAGCACCGGGCTTCTGGGCGCTGTGAAGGCAATTGCCAAAACCAGGCAGCTGCTCCTTCCCAAGCACAGGCAGCTGCCTATGTTCTTGCTTGTCGACAAACTCACCGCTGCCCTTCTTTTCAGCAGCTGCCACCGTCTTCTGTGCATCTCGGAGCCTCTGGCGACGAGCAAGACTTGCCAAGGTGGGACGCATCAGGACCAAGTCAAAACCCAGGCAAGTTGTCCTGGAACGCTTTCCATTCGCTTGCCGAGAGTGAATTCAACAGGCAGGAGAGCGGCAGCCACCGTCCTCCGGCAGTCGGAAGGCTTCGCACACAAGCCCGCTTCTTTGCGGCTTCGTTCTTCGCCTCTTCCAAGCAACTGCGATCTCTGCTTCTCAGAGGCGCAGAAGCGGCTAGTTCGCGCACAGCTCAGTAAAGCGGCAGCAAAGCGCTCTGGAGCGCCGCTTCAAGCCGAAAGACGCCGGGAAGCGGCACTTTCCTCCGGATAGCTCCGGAGCCGCGCTTCTGCTTCTCTAGTCATCTCTAGCTTAGCGAAAAGCTTTCCCACTCCATTTGGCAAGGGGAGAGCGTACCTGCACTGCACACTAACCGCGGTTTGCAAAGAAAGAGGATTTGCTGCACATTCCAAGGACACGGCTCTTTCCGAGGCAATCTGCAACCTGCTGTCAGATGGAAGTGCTCTCTGCCCTCTCCTGCCCAGCTCTAGGTACTAGCGGGCACTTTCCAGCCTGGCCGAGGCAAACAACCTCGAGAGATGTCACAGAGCCTAAGTGGAGCACAGATGCTCAAAAGCAGCAAAGCTGAAGAGCCTGGCTCAGCTTCACTAGTGTGCAATTGACTGACTGCGAAAAACAAAGCAGCAGAGCACCGGGCTTCTGGGCGCTGTGAAGGCAATTGCCAAAACCAGGCAGCTGCTCCTTCCCAAGCACAGGCAGCTGCCTATGTTCTTGCTTGTCGACAAACTCACCGCTGCCCTTCTTTTCAGCAGCTGCCACCGTCTTCTGTGCATCTCGGAGCCTCTGGCGACGAGCAAGACTTGCCAAGGTGGGACGCATCAGGACCAAGTCAAAACCCAGGCAAGTTGTCCTGGAACGCTTTCCATTCGCTTGCCGAGAGTGAATTCAAGAGGCAGGAGAGCGGCAGCCACCGTCCTCCGGCAGTCGGAAGGCTTCGCACACAAGCCCGCTTCTTTGCGGCTTCGTTCTTCGCCTCTTCCAAGCAACCGCGATCTCTGCTTCTCAGAGGCGCAGAAGCGGCTAGTTCGCGCACAGCTCAGTAAAGCGGCAGCAAAGCGCTCTGGAGCGCCGCTTCAAGCCGAAAGACGCCGGGAAGCGGCACTTTCCTCCGGATAGCTCCGGAGCCGCGCTTCTGCTTCTCTAGTCATCTCTAGCTTAGCGAAAAGCTTTCCCACTCCATTTGGCAAGGGGAGAGCGTACCTGCACTGCACACTAACCGCGGTTTGCAAAGAAAGAGGATTTGCTGCACATTCCAAGGACACGGCTCTTTCCGAGGCAATCTGCAACCTGCTGTCAGATGGAAGTGCTCTCTGCCCTCTCCTGCCCAGCTCTAGGTACTAGCGGGCACTTTCCAGCCTGGCCGAGGCAAACAACCTCGAGAGATGTCACAGAGCCTAAGTGGAGCACAGATGCTCAAAAGCAGCAAAGCTGAAGAGCCTGGCTCAGCTTCACTAGTGTGCAATTGACTGACTGCGAAAAACAAAGCAGCAGAGCACCGGGCTTCTGGGCGCTGTGAAGGCAATTGCCAAAACCAGGCAGCTGCTCCTTCCCAAGCACAGGCAGCTGCCTATGTTCTTGCTTGTCGACAAACTCACCGCTGCCCTTCTTTTCAGCAGCTGCCACCGTCTTCTGTGCATCTCGGAGCCTCTGGCGACGAGCAAGACTTGCCAAGGTGGGACGCATCAGGACCAAGTCAAAACCCAGGCAAGTTGTCCTGGAACGCTTTCCATTCGCTTGCCGAGAGTGAATTCAAGAGGCAGGAGAGCGGCAGCCACCGTCCTCCGGCAGTCGGAAGGCTTCGCACACAAGCCCGCTTCTTTGCGGCTTCGTTCTTCGCCTCTTCCAAGCAACCGCGATCTCTGCTTCTCAGAGGCGCAGAAGCGGCTAGTTCGCGCACAGCTCAGTAAAGCGGCAGCAAAGCGCTCTGGAGCGCCGCTTCAAGCCGAAAGACGCCGGGAAGCGGCACTTTCCTCCGGATAGCTCCGGAGCCGCGCTTCTGCTTCTCTAGTCATCTCTATCTCAGCGAAAAGCTTTCCCACTCCATTTGGCAAGGGGAGAGCGTACCTGCACTGCACACTAACCGCGGTTTGCAAAGAAAGAGGATTTGCTGCACATTCCAAGGACACGGCTCTTTCCGAGGCAATCTGCAACCTGCTGTCAGATGGAAGTGCTCTCTGCCTTCTCCTGCCCAGCTCTAGGTACTAGCGGGCACTTTCCAGCCTGGCCGAGGCAAACAACCTCGAGAGATGTCACAGAGCCTAAGTGGAGCACAGATGCTCAAAAGCAGCAAAGCTGAAGAGCCTGGCTCAGCTTCACTAGTGTGCAATTGACTGACTGCGAAAAACAAAGCAGCAGAGCACCGGGCTTCTGGGCGCTGTGAAGGCAATTGCCAAAACCAGGCAGCTGCTCCTTCCCAAGCACAGGCAGCTGCCTATGTTCTTGCTTGTCGACAAACTCACCGCTGCCCTTCTTTTCAGCAGCTGCCACCGTCTTCTGTGCATCTCGGAGCCTCTGGCGACGAGCAAGACTTGCCAAGGTGGGACGCATCAGGACCAAGTCAAAACCCAGGCAAGTTGTCCTGGAACGCTTTCCATTCGCTTGCCGAGAGTGAATTCAAGAGGCAGGAGAGCGGCAGCCACCGTCCTCCGGCAGTCGGAAGGCTTCGCACACAAGCCCGCTTCTTTGCGGCTTCGTTCTTCGCCTCTTCCAAGCAACCGCGATCTCTGCTTCTCAGAGGCGCAGAAGCGGCTAGTTCGCGCACAGCTCAGTAAAGCGGCAGCAAAGCGCTCTGGAGCGCCGC
Source organism: Anomalospiza imberbis (assembly GCF_031753505.1). Classification (NCBI taxonomy): domain Eukaryota; kingdom Metazoa; phylum Chordata; class Aves; order Passeriformes; family Viduidae; genus Anomalospiza; species Anomalospiza imberbis. The sequence continues at coordinate 17,738 of NW_027100388.1, read as the reverse complement.
TTCAAGCCGAAAGACGCCGGGAAGCGGCACTTTCCTCCGGATAGCTCCGGAGCCGCGCTTCTGCTTCTCTAGTCATCTCTAGCTTAGCGAAAAGCTTTCCCACTCCATTTGGCAAGGGGAGAGCGTACCTGCACTGCACACTAACCGCGGTTTGCAAAGAAAGAGGATTTGCTGCACATTCCAAGGACACGGCTCTTTCCGAGGCAATCTGCAACCTGCTGTCAGATGGAAGTGCTCTCTGCCCTCTCCTGCCCAGCTCTAGGTACTAGCGGGCACTTTCCAGCCTGGCCGAGGCAAACAACCTCCAGAGATGTCACAGAGCCTAAGTGGAGCACAGATGCTCAAAAGCAGCAAAGCTGAAGAGCCTGGCTCAGCTTCACTAGTGTGCAATTGACTGACTGCGAAAAACAAAGCAGCAGAGCACCGGGCTTCTGGGCGCTGTGAAGGCAATTGCCAAAACCAGGCAGCTGCTCCTTCCCAAGCACAGGCAGCTGCCTATGTTCTTGCTTGTCGACAAACTCACCGCTGCCCTTCTTTTCAGCAGCTGCCACCGTCTTCTGTGCATCTCGGAGCCTCTGGCGACGAGCAAGACTTGCCAAGGTGGGACGCATCAGGACCAAGTCAAAACCCAGGCAAGTTGTCCTGGAACGCTTTCCATTCGCTTGCCGAGAGTGAATTCAAGAGGCAGGAGAGCGGCAGCCACCGTCCTCCGGCAGTCGGAAGGCTTCGCACACAAGCCCGCTTCTTTGCGGCTTCGTTCTTCGCCTCTTCCAAGCAACCGCGATCTCTGCTTCTCAGAGGCGCAGAAGCGGCTAGTTCGCGCACAGCTCAGTAAAGCGGCAGCAAAGCGCTCTGGAGCGCCGCTTCAAGCCGAAAGACGCCGGGAAAAGGCACTTTCCTCCGGATAGCTCCGGAGCCGCGCTTCTTCTTCTCTAGTCATCTCTAGCTTAGCGAAAAGCTTTCCCACTCCATTTGGCAAGGGGAGAGTGTACCTGCACTGCACACTAACCGCGGTTTGCAAAGAAAGAGGATTTGCTGCACATTCCAAGGACACGGCTCTTTCCGAGGCAATCTGCAACCTGCTGTCAGATGGAAGTGCTCTCTGCCCTCTCCTGCCCAGCTCTAGGTACTAGCGGGCACTTTCCAGCCTGGCCGAGGCAAACAACCTCGAGAGATGTCACAGAGCCTAAGTGGAGCACAGATGCTCAAAAGCAGCAAAGCTGAAGAGCCTGGCTCAGCTTCACTAGTGTGCAATTGACTGACTGCGAAAACAAAGCAGCAGAGCACCGGGCTTCTGGGCGCTGTGAAGGCAATTGCCAAAACCAGGCAGCTGCTCCTTCCCAAGCACAGGCAGCTGCCTATGTTCTTGCTTGTCGACAAACTCACCGCTGCCCTTCTTTTCAGCAGCTGCCACCGTCTTCTGTGCATCTCGGAGCCTCTGGCGACGAGCAAGACTTGCCAAGGTGGGACGCATCAGGACCAAGTCAAAACCCAGGCAAGTTGTCCTGGAACGCTTTCCATTCGCTTGCCGAGAGTGAATTCAAGAGGCAGGAGAGCGGCAGCCACCGTCCTCCGGCAGTCGGAAGGCTTCGCACACAAGCCCGCTTCTTTGCGGCTTCGTTCTTCGCCTCTTCCAAGCAACCGCGATCTCTGCTTCTCAGAGGCGCAGAAGCGGCTAGTTCGCGCACAGCTCAGTAAAGCGGCAGCAAAGCGCTCTGGAGCGCCGCTTCAAGCCGAAAGACGCCGGGAAAAGGCACTTTCCTCCGGATAGCTCCGGAGCCGCGCTTCTTCTTCTCTAGTCATCTCTAGCTTAGCGAAAAGCTTTCCCACTCCATTTGGCAAGGGGAGAGTGTACCTGCACTGCACACTAACCGCGGTTTGCAAAGAAAGAGGATTTGCTGCACATTCCAAGGACACGGCTCTTTCCGAGGCAATCTGCAACCTGCTGTCAGATGGAAGTGCTCTCTGCCCTCTCCTGCCCAGCTCTAGGTACTAGCGGGCACTTTCCAGCCTGGCCGAGGCAAACAACCTCGAGAGATGTCACAGAGCCTAAGTGGAGCACAGATGCTCAAAAGCAGCAAAGCTGAAGAGCCTGGCTCAGCTTCACTAGTGTGCAATTGACTGACTGCGAAAAACAAAGCAGCAGAGCACCGGGCTTCTGGGCGCTGTGAAGGCAATTGCCAAAACCAGGCAGCTGCTCCTTCCCAAGCACAGGCAGCTGCCTATCTTCTTGCTTGTCGACAAACTCACCGCTGCCCTTCTTTTCAGCAGCTGCCACCGTCTTCTGTGCATCTCGGAGCCTCTGGCGACGAGCAAGACTTGCCAAGGTGGGACGCATCAGGACCAAGTCAAAACCCAGGCAAGTTGTCCTGGAACGCTTTCCATTCGCTTGCCGAGAGTGAATTCAAGAGGCAGGAGAGCGGCAGCCACCGTCCTCCGGCAGTCGGAAGGCTTCGCACACAAGCCCGCTTCTTTGCGGCTTCGTTCTTCGCCTCTTCCAAGCAACCGCGATCTCTGCTTCTCGGAGGCGCAGAAGCGGCTAATTCGCGCACAGCTCAGTAAAGCGGCAGCAAAGCGCTCTGGAGCGCCGCTTCAAGCCGAAAGACGCCGGGAAGCGGCACTTTCCTCCGGATAGCTCCGGAGCCGCGCTTCTGCTTCTCTAGTCATCTCTATCTCAGCGAAAAGCTTTCCCACTCCATTTGGCAAGGGGAGAGCGTACCTGCACTGCACACTAACCGCGGTTTGCAAAGAAAGAGGATTTGCTGCACATTCCAAGGACACGGCTCTTTCCGAGGCAATCTGCAACCTGCTGTCAGATGGAAGTGCTCTCTGCCCTCTCCTGCCCAGCTCTAGGTACTAGCGGGCACTTTCCAGCCTGGCCGAGGCAAACAACCTCGAGAGATGTCACAGAGCCTAAGTGGAGCACAGATGCTCAAAAGCAGCAAAGCTGAAGAGCCTGGCTCAGCTTCACTAGTGTGCAATTGACTGACTGCGAAAAACAAAGCAGCAGAGCACCGGGCTTCTGGGCGCTGTGAAGGCAATTGCCAAAACCAGGCAGCTGCTCCTTCCCAAGCACAGGCAGCTGCCTATGTTCTTGCTTGTCGACAAACTCACCGCTGCCCTTCTTTTCAGCAGCTGCCTCCGTCTTCTGTGCATCTCGGAGCCTCTGGCGACGAGCAAGACTTGCCAAGGTGGGACGCATCAGGACCAAGTCAAAACCCAGGCAAGTTGTCCTGGAACGCTTTCCATTCGCTTGCCGAGAGTGAATTCAAGAGGCAGGAGAGCGGCAGCCACCGTCCTCCGGCAGTCGGAAGGCTTGGCACACAAGCCCGCTTCTTTGCGGCTTCGTTCTTCGCCTCTTCCAAGCAACCGCGATCTCTGCTTCTCGGAGGCGCAGAAGCGGCTAATTCGCGCACAGCTCAGCAGAGCGCCAGCGGAGCGCTCCGGAGCGCCTCTTCAAGCCGAAAGACGCCGGGAAGCGGCACTTTCCTCCGGATAGCTCCGGAGCCGCGCTTCTGCTTCTCTAGTCATCTCTAACTTAGCGAAAAGCTTTCCCACTCCATTTGGCAAGGGGAGAGTGTACCTGCACTGCACACTAACCGCGGTTTGCAAAGAAAGAGGATTTGCTGCACATTCCAAGGACACGGCTCTTTCCGAGGCAATCTGCAACCTGCTGTCAGATGGAAGTGCTCTCTGCCCTCTCCTGCCCAGCTCTAGGTACTAGCGGGCACTTTCCAGCCTGGCCGAGGCAAACAACCTCCAGAGATGTCACAGAGCCTAAGTGGAGCACAGATGCTCAAAAGCAGCAAAGCTGAAGAGCCTGGCTCAGCTTCACTAGTGTGCAATTGACTGACTGCGAAAAACAAAGCAGCAGAGCACCGGGCTTCTGGGCGCTGTGAAGGCAATTGCCAAAACCAGGCAGCTGCTCCTTCCCAAGCACAGGCAGCTGCCTATGTTCTTGCTTGTCGACAAACTCACCGCTGCCCTTCTTTTCAGCAGCTGCCACCGTCTTCTGTGCATCTCGGAGCCTCTGGCGACGAGCAAGACTTGCCAAGGTGGGACGCATCAGGACCAAGTCAAAACCCAGGCAAGTTGTCCTGGAACGCTTTCCATTCGCTTGCCGAGAGTGAATTCAACAGGCAGGAGAGCGGCAGCCACCGTCCTCCGGCAGTCGGAAGGCTTCGCACACAAGCCCGCTTCTTTGCGGCTTCGTTCTTCGCCTCTTCCAAGCAACCGCGATCTCTGCTTCTCGGAGGCGCAGAAGCGGCTAATTCGCGCACAGCTCAGCAGAGCGCCAGCGGAGCACTCTGGAGCGCCGCTTCAAGCCGAAAGACGCCGGGAAGAGGCACTTTCCTCCGGATAGCTCCGGAGCCGCGCTTCTGCTTCTCTAGTCATCTCTAGCTTAGCGAAAAGCTTTCCCACTCCATTTGGCAAGGGGAGAGCGTACCTGCACTGCACACTAACCGCGGTTTGCAAAGAAAGAGGATTTGCTGCACATTCCAAGGACACGGCTCTTTCCGAGGCAATCTGCAACCTGCTGTCAGATGGAAGTGCTCTCTGCCCTCTCCTGCCCAGCTCTAGGTAGTAGCGGGCACTTTCCAGCCTGGCCGAGGCAAACAACCTCCAGAGATGTCACAGAGCCTAAGTGGAGCACAGATGCTCAAAAGCAGCAAAGCTGAAGAGCCTGGCTCAGCTTCACTAGTGTGCAATTGACTGACTGCGAAAAACAAAGCAGCAGAGCACCGGGCTTCTGGGCGCTGTGAAGGCAATTGCCAAAACCAGGCAGCTGCTCCTTCCCAAGCACAGGCAGCTGCCTATGTTCTTGCTTGTCGACAAACTCACCGCTGCCCTTCTTTTCAGCAGCTGCCTCCGTCTTCTGTGCATCTCGGAGCCTCTGGCGACGAGCAAGACTTGCCAAGGTGGGACGCATCAGGACCAAGTCAAAACCCAGGCAAGTTGTCCTGGAACGCTTTCCATTCGCTTGCCGAGAGTGAATTCAAGAGGCAGGAGAGCGGCAGCCACCGTCCTCCGGCAGTCGGAAGGCTTCGCACACAAGCCCGCTTCTTTGCGGCTTCGTTCTTCGCCTCTTCCAAGCAACCGCGATCTCTGCTTCTCGGAGGCGCAGAAGCGGCTAATTCACGCACAGCTCAACAGAGCGCCAGCGGAGCACTCCGGAGCGCCTCTTCAAGCCGAAAGACGCCGGGAAGAGGCACTTTCCTCCGGATAGCTCCGGAGCCGCGCTTCTGCTTCTCTAGTCATCTCTAGCTTAGCGAAAAGCTTTCCCACTCCATTTGGCAAGGGGAGAGCGTACCTGCACTGCACACTAACCGCGGTTTGCAAAGAAAGAGGATTTGCTGCACATTCCAAGGACACGGCTCTTTCCGAGGCAATCTGCAACCTGCTGTCAGATGGAAGTGCTCTCTGCCCTCTCCTGCCCAGCTCTAGGTAGTAGCGGGCACTTTCCAGCCTGGCCGAGGCAAACAACCTCCAGAGATGTCACAGAGCCTAAGTGGAGCACAGATGCTCAAAAGCAGCAAAGCTGAAGAGCCTGGCTCAGCTTCACTAGTGTGCAATTGACTGACTGCGAAAAACAAAGCAGCAGAGCACCGGGCTTCTGGGCGCTGTGAAGGCAATTGCCAAAACCAGGCAGCTGCTCCTTCCCAAGCACAGGCAGCTGCCTATCTTCTTGCTTGTCGACAAACTCACCGCTGCCCTTCTTTTCAGCAGCTGCCACCGTCTTCTGTGCATCTCGGAGCCTCTGGCGACGAGCAAGACTTGCCAAGGTGGGAGGTATCAGGACCAAGTCAAAACCCAGGCAAGTTGTCCTGGAACGCTTTCCATTCGCTTGCCGAGAGTGAATTCAAGAGGCAGGAGAGCGGCAGCCACCGTCCTCCGGCAGTCGGAAGGCTTCGCACACAAGCCCGCTTCTTTGCGGCTTCTTTCTTCGCCTCTTCCAAGCAACCGCGATCTCTGCTTCTCAGAGGCAAAGAAGCGGCTAGTTCGCGCACAGCTCAGTAAAGCGGCAGCAAAGCGCTCTGGAGCGCCGCTTCAAGCCGAAAGACGCCGGGAAAAGGCACTTTCCTCCGGATAGCTCCGGAGCCGCGCTTCTGCTTCTCTAGTCATCTCTAGCTTAGCGAAAAGCTTTCCCACTCCATTTGGCAAGGGGAGAGTGTACCTGCACTGCACACTAACCGCGGTTTGCAAAGAAAGAGGATTTGCTGCACATTCCAAGGACACGGCTCTTTCCGAGGCAATCTGCAACCTGCTGTCAGATGGAAGTGCTCTCTGCCCTCTCCTGCCCAGCTCTAGGTACTAGCGGGCACTTTCCAGCCTGGCCGAGGCAAACAACCTCGAGAGATGTCACAGAGCCTAAGTGGAGCACAGATGCTCAAAAGCAGCAAAGCTGAAGAGCCTGGCTCAGCTTCACTAGTGTGCAATTGACTGACTGCGAAAAACAAAGCAGCAGAGCACCGGGCTTCTGGGCGCTGTGAAGGCAATTGCCAAAACCAGGCAGCTGCTCCTTCCCAAGCACAGGCAGCTGCCTATGTTCTTGCTTGTCGACAAACTCACCGCTGCCCTTCTTTTCAGCAGCTGCCACCGTCTTCTGTGCATCTCGGAGCCTCTGGCGACGAGCAAGACTTGCCAAGGTGGGACGCATCAGGACCAAGTCAAAACCCAGGCAAGTTGTCCTGGAACGCTTTCCATTCGCTTGCCGAGAGTGAATTCAACAGGCAGGAGAGCGGCAGCCACCGTCCTCCGGCAGTCGGAAGGCTTCGCACACAAGCCCGCTTCTTTGCGGCTTCGTTCTTCGCCTCTTCCAAGCAACCACGATCTCTGCTTCTCGGAGGCGCAGAAGCGGCTAATTCGCGCACAGCTCAGTAAAGCGGCAGCGGAGCGCTCCGGAGCGCCTCTTCAAGCCGAAAGACGCCGGGAAGCGGCACTTTCCTCCGGATAGCTCCGGAGCCGCGCTTCTGCTTCTCTAGTCATCTCTAGCTTAGCGAAAAGCTTTCCCACTCCATTTGGCAAGGGGAGAGTGTACCTGCACTGCACACTAACCGCGGTTTGCAAAGAAAGAGGATTTGCTGCACATTCCAAGGACACGGCTCTTTCCGAGGCAATCTGCAACCTGCTGTCAGATGGAAGTGCTGTCTGCCCTCTCCTGCCCAGCTCTAGGTAGTAGCGGGCACTTTCCAGCCTGGCCGAGGCAAACAACCTCCAGAGATGTCACAGAGCCTAAGTGGAGCACAGATGCTCAAAAGCAGCAAAGCTGAAGAGCCTGGCTCAGCTTCACTAGTGTGCAATTGACTGACTGCGAAAAACAAAGCAGCAGAGCACCGGGCTTCTGGGCGCTGTGAAGGCAATTGCCAAAACCAGGCAGCTGCTCCTTCCCAAGCACAGGCAGCTGCCTATGTTCTTGCTTGTCGACAAACTCACCGCTGCCCTTCTTTTCAGCAGCTGCCACCGTCTTCTGTGCATCTCGGAGCCTCTGGCGACGAGCAAGACTTGCCAAGGTGGGACGCATCAGGACCAAGTCAAAACCCAGGCAAGTTGTCCTGGAACGCTTTCCATTCGCTTGCCGAGAGTGAATTCAAGAGGCAGGAGAGCGGCAGCCACCGTCCTCCGGCAGTCGGAAGGCTTCGCACACAAGCCCGCTTCTTTGCGGCTTCGTTCTTCGCCTCTTCCAAGCAACCACGATCTCTGCTTCTCGGAGGCGCAGAAGCGGCTAATTCGCGCACAGCTCAGTAAAGCGGCAGCAAAGCGCTCTGGAGCGCCGCTTCAAGCCGAAAGACGCCGGGAAGCGGCACTTTCCTCCGGATAGCTCCGGAGCCGCGCTTCTGCTTCTCTAGTCATCTCTATCTCAGCGAAAAGCTTTCCCACTCCATTTGGCAAGGGGAGAGCGTACCTGCACTGCACACTAACCGCGGTTTGCAAAGAAAGAGGATTTGCTGCACATTCCAAGGACACGGCTCTTTCCGAGGCAATCTGCAACCTGCTGTCAGATGGAAGTGCTCTCTGCCCTCTCCTGCCCAGCTCTAGGTACTAGCGGGCACTTTCCAGCCTGGCCGAGGCAAACAACCTCGAGAGATGTCACAGAGCCTAAGTGGAGCACAGATGCTCAAAAGCAGCAAAGCTGAAGAGCCTGGCTCAGCTTCACTAGTGTGCAATTGACTGACTGCGAAAAACAAAGCAGCAGAGCACCGGGCTTCTGGGCGCTGTGAAGGCAATTGCCAAAACCAGGCAGCTGCTCCTTCCCAAGCACAGGCAGCTGCCTATGTTCTTGCTTGTCGACAAACTCACCGCTGCCCTTCTTTTCAGCAGCTGCCTCCGTCTTCTGTGCATCTCGGAGCCTCTGGCGACGAGCAAGACTTGCCAAGGTGGGACGCATCAGGACCAAGTCAAAACCCAGGCAAGTTGTCCTGGAACGCTTTCCATTCGCTTGCCGAGAGTGAATTCAAGAGGCAGGAGAGCGGCAGCCACCGTCCTCCGGCAGTCGGAAGGCTTCGCACACAAGCCCGCTTCTTTGCGGCTTCGTTCTTCGCCTCTTCCAAGCAACCACGATCTCTGCTTCTCGGAGGCGCAGAAGCGGCTAATTCGCGCACAGCTCAGTAAAGCGGCAGCAAAGCGCTCTGGAGCGCCGCTTCAAGCCGAAAGACGCCGGGAAGCGGCACTTTCCTCCGGATAGCTCCGGAGCCGCGCTTCTGCTTCTCTAGTCATCTCTAGCTTAGCGAAAAGCTTTCCCACTCCATTTGGCAAGGGGAGAGCGTACCTGCACTGCACACTAACCGCGGTTTGCAAAGAAAGAGGATTTGCTGCACATTCCAAGGACACGGCTCTTTCCGAGGCAATCTGCAACCTGCTGTCAGATGGAAGTGCTCTCTGCCCTCTCCTGCCCAGCTCTAGGTACTAGCGGGCACTTTCCAGCCTGGCCGAGGCAAACAACCTCGAGAGATGTCACAGAGCCTAAGTGGAGCACAGATGCTCAAAAGCAGCAAAGCTGAAGAGCCTGGCTCAGCTTCACTAGTGTGCAATTGACTGACTGCGAAAAACAAAGCAGCAGAGCACCGGGCTTCTGGGCGCTGTGAAGGCAATTGCCAAAACCAGGCAGCTGCTCCTTCCCAAGCACAGGCAGCTGCCTATGTTCTTGCTTGTCGACAAACTCACCGCTGCCCTTCTTTTCAGCAGCTGCCACCGTCTTCTGTGCATCTCGGAGCCTCTGGCGACGAGCAAGACTTGCCAAGGTGGGACGCATCAGGACCAAGTCAAAACCCAGGCAAGTTGTCCTGGAACGCTTTCCATTCGCTTGCCGAGAGTGAATTCAAGAGGCAGGAGAGCGGCAGCCACCGTCCTCCGGCAGTCGGAAGGCTTCGCACACAAGCCCGCTTCTTTGCGGCTTCGTTCTTCGCCTCTTCCAAGCAACCGCGATCTCTGCTTCTCAGAGGCGCAGAAGCGGCTAGTTCGCGCACAGCTCAGTAAAGCGGCAGCAAAGCGCTCTGGAGCGCCGCTTCAAGCCGAAAGACGCCGGGAAGCGGCACTTTCCTCCGGATAGCTCCGGAGCCGCGCTTCTGCTTCTCTAGTCATCTCTAGCTTAGCGAAAAGCTTTCCCACTCCATTTGGCAAGGGGAGAGCGTACCTGCACTGCACACTAACCGCGGTTTGCAAAGAAAGAGGATTTGCTGCACATTCCAAGGACACGGCTCTTTCCGAGGCAATCTGCAACCTGCTGTCAGATGGAAGTGCTCTCTGCCCTCTCCTGCCCAGCTCTAGGTACTAGCGGGCACTTTCCAGCCTGGCCGAGGCAAACAACCTCGAGAGATGTCACAGAGCCTAAGTGGAGCACAGATGCTCAAAAGCAGCAAAGCTGAAGAGCCTGGCTCAGCTTCACTAGTGTGCAATTGACTGACTGCGAAAAACAAAGCAGCAGAGCACCGGGCTTCTGGGCGCTGTGAAGGCAATTGCCAAAACCAGGCAGCTGCTCCTTCCCAAGCACAGGCAGCTGCCTATGTTCTTGCTTGTCGACAAACTCACCGCTGCCCTTCTTTTCAGCAGCTGCCACCGTCTTCTGTGCATCTCGGAGCCTCTGGCGACGAGCAAGACTTGCCAAGGTGGGACGCATCAGGACCAAGTCAAAACCCAGGCAAGTTGTCCTGGAACGCTTTCCATTCGCTTGCCGAGAGTGAATTCAAGAGGCAGGAGAGCGGCAGCCACCGTCCTCCGGCAGTCGGAAGGCTTCGCACACAAGCCCGCTTCTTTGCGGCTTCGTTCTTCGCCTCTTCCAAGCAACCGCGATCTCTGCTTCTCAGAGGCGCAGAAGCGGCTAGTTCGCGCACAGCTCAGTAAAGCGGCAGCAAAGCGCTCTGGAGCGCCGCTTCAAGCCGAAAGACGCCGGGAAAAGGCACTTTCCTCCGGATAGCTCCGGAGCCGCGCTTCTTCTTCTCTAGTCATCTCTAGCTTAGCGAAAAGCTTTCCCACTCCATTTGGCAAGGGGAGAGTGTACCTGCACTGCACACTAACCGCGGTTTGCAAAGAAAGAGGATTTGCTGCACATTCCAAGGACACGGCTCTTTCCGAGGCAATCTGCAACCTGCTGTCAGATGGAAGTGCTCTCTGCCCTCTCCTGCCCAGCTCTAGGTAGTAGCGGGCACTTTCCAGCCTGGCCGAGGCAAACAACCTCCAGAGATGTCACAGAGCCTAAGTGGAGCACAGATGCTCAAAAGCAGCAAAGCTGAAGAGCCTGGCTCAGCTTCACTAGTGTGCAATTGACTGACTGCGAAAAACAAAGCAGCAGAGCACCGGGCTTCTGGGCGCTGTGAAGGCAATTGCCAAAACCAGGCAGCTGCTCCTTCCCAAGCACAGGCAGCTGCCTATCTTCTTGCTTGTCGACAAACTCACCGCTGCCCTTCTTTTCAGCAGCTGCCACCGTCTTCTGTGCATCTCGGAGCCTCTGGCGACGAGCAAGACTTGCCAAGGTGGGAGGTATCAGGACCAAGTCAAAACCCAGGCAAGTTGTCCTGGAACGCTTTCCATTCGCTTGCCGAGAGTGAATTCAAGAGGCAGGAGAGCGGCAGCCACCGTCCTCCGGCAGTCGGAAGGCTTCGCACACAAGCCCGCTTCTTTGCGGCTTCTTTCTTCGCCTCTTCCAAGCAACCGCGATCTCTGCTTCTCAGAGGCAAAGAAGCGGCTAGTTCGCGCACAGCTCAGTAAAGCGGCAGCAAAGCGCTCTGGAGCGCCGCTTCAAGCCGAAAGACGCCGGGAAAAGGCACTTTCCTCCGGATAGCTCCGGAGCCGCGCTTCTGCTTCTCTAGTCATCTCTAGCTTAGCGAAAAGCTTTCCCACTCCATTTGGCAAGGGGAGAGTGTACCTGCACTGCACACTAACCGCGGTTTGCAAAGAAAGAGGATTTGCTGCACATTCCAAGGACACGGCTCTTTCCGAGGCAATCTGCAACCTGCTGTCAGATGGAAGTGCTCTCTGCCCTCTCCTGCCCAGCTCTAGGTACTAGCGGGCACTTTCCAGCCTGGCCGAGGCAAACAACCTCGAGAGATGTCACAGAGCCTAAGTGGAGCACAGATGCTCAAAAGCAGCAAAGCTGAAGAGCCTGGCTCAGCTTCACTAGTGTGCAATTGACTGACTGCGAAAAACAAAGCAGCAGAGCACCGGGCTTCTGGGCGCTGTGAAGGCAATTGCCAAAACCAGGCAGCTGCTCCTTCCCAAGCACAGGCAGCTGCCTATGTTCTTGCTTGTCGACAAACTCACCGCTGCCCTTCTTTTCAGCAGCTGCCACCGTCTTCTGTGCATCTCGGAGCCTCTGGCGACGAGCAAGACTTGCCAAGGTGGGACGCATCAGGACCAAGTCAAAACCCAGGCAAGTTGTCCTGGAACGCTTTCCATTCGCTTGCCGAGAGTGAATTCAAGAGGCAGGAGAGCGGCAGCCACCGTCCTCCGGCAGTCGGAAGGCTTCGCACACAAGCCCGCTTCTTTGCGGCTTCGTTCTTCGCCTCTTCCAAGCAACCGCGATCTCTGCTTCTCAGAGGCGCAGAAGCGGCTAGTTCGCGCACAGCTCAGTAAAGCGGCAGCAAAGCGCTCTGGAGAGCGGCAAATGTGCAAGGAGAGCGGCAGCCACCGTCCTCCGGCAGTCGGAAGGCTTCGCACACAAGCCCGCTTCTTTGCGGCTTCGTTCTTCGCCTCTTCCAAGCAACCACGATCTCTGCTTCTCGGAGGCGCAGAAGCGGCTAATTCGCGCACAGCTCAGTAAAGCGGCAGCAAAGCGCTCTGGAGCGCCGCTTCAAGCCGAAAGACGCCGGGAAGCGGCACTTTCCTCCGGATAGCTCCGGAGCCGCGCTTCTGCTTCTCTAGTCATCTCTATCTCAGCGAAAAGCTTTCCCACTCCATTTGGCAAGGGGAGAGCGTACCTGCACTGCACACTAACCGCGGTTTGCAAAGAAAGAGGATTTGCTGCACATTCCAAGGACACGGCTCTTTCCGAGGCAATCTGCAACCTGCTGTCAGATGGAAGTGCTCTCTGCCCTCTCCTGCCCAGCTCTAGGTACTAGCGGGCACTTTCCAGCCTGGCCGAGGCAAACAACCTCGAGAGATGTCACAGAGCCTAAGTGGAGCACAGATGCTCAAAAGCAGCAAAGCTGAAGAGCCTGGCTCAGCTTCACTAGTGTGCAATTGACTGACTGCGAAAAACAAAGCAGCAGAGCACCGGGCTTCTGGGCGCTGTGAAGGCAATTGCCAAAACCAGGCAGCTGCTCCTTCCCAAGCACAGGCAGCTGCCTATGTTCTTGCTTGTCGACAAACTCACCGCTGCCCTTCTTTTCAGCAGCTGCCTCCGTCTTCTGTGCATCTCGGAGCCTCTGGCGACGAGCAAGACTTGCCAAGGTGGGACGCATCAGGACCAAGTCAAAACCCAGGCAAGTTGTCCTGGAACGCTTTCCATTCGCTTGCCGAGAGTGAATTCAAGAGGCAGGAGAGCGGCAGCCACCGTCCTCCGGCAGTCGGAAGGCTTCGCACACAAGCCCGCTTCTTTGCGGCTTCGTTCTTCGCCTCTTCCAAGCAACCGCGATCTCTGCTTCTCGGAGGCGCAGAAGCGGCTAATTCGCGCACAGCTCAGCAGAGCGCCAGCGGAGCGCTCCGGAGCGCCTCTTCAAGCCGAAAGACGCCGGGAAGCGGCACTTTCCTCCGGATAGCTCCGGAGCCGCGCTTCTGCTTCTCTAGTCATCTCTAGCTTAGCGAAAAGCTTTCCCACTCCATTTGGCAAGGGGAGAGCGTACCTGCACTGCACACTAACCGCGGTTTGCAAAGAAAGAGGATTTGCTGCACATTCCAAGGACACGGCTCTTTCCGAGGCAATCTGCAACCTGCTGTCAGATGGAAGTGCTCTCTGCCCTCTCCTGCCCAGCTCTAGGTACTAGCGGGCACTTTCCAGCCTGGCCGAGGCAAACAACCTCGAGAGATGTCACAGAGCCTAAGTGGAGCACAGATGCTCAAAAGCAGCAAAGCTGAAGAGCCTGGCTCAGCTTCACTAGTGTGCAATTGACTGACTGCGAAAAACAAAGCAGCAGAGCACCGGGCTTCTGGGCGCTGTGAAGGCAATTGCCAAAACCAGGCAGCTGCTCCTTCCCAAGCACAGGCAGCTGCCTATGTTCTTGCTTGTCGACAAACTCACCGCTGCCCTTCTTTTCAGCAGCTGCCACCGTCTTCTGTGCATCTCGGAGCCTCTGGCGACGAGCAAGACTTGCCAAGGTGGGACGCATCAGGACCAAGTCAAAACCCAGGCAAGTTGTCCTGGAACGCTTTCCATTCGCTTGCCGAGAGTGAATTCAAGAGGCAGGAGAGCGGCAGCCACCGTCCTCCGGCAGTCGGAAGGCTTCGCACACAAGCCCGCTTCTTTGCGGCTTCGTTCTTCGCCTCTTCCAAGCAACCGCGATCTCTGCTTCTCAGAGGCGCAGAAGCGGCTAGTTCGCGCACAGCTCAGTAAAGCGGCAGCAAAGCGCTCTGGAGCGCCGCTTCAAGCCGAAAGACGCCGGGAAGCGGCACTTTCCTCCGGATAGCTCCGGAGCCGCGCTTCTGCTTCTCTAGTCATCTCTAGCTTAGCGAAAAGCTTTCCCACTCCATTTGGCAAGGGGAGAGCGTACCTGCACTGCACACTAACCGCGGTTTGCAAAGAAAGAGGATTTGCTGCACATTCCAAGGACACGGCTCTTTCCGAGGCAATCTGCAACCTGCTGTCAGATGGAAGTGCTCTCTGCCCTCTCCTGCCCAGCTCTAGGTACTAGCGGGCACTTTCCAGCCTGGCCGAGGCAAACAACCTCCAGAGATGTCACAGAGCCTAAGTGGAGCACAGATGCTCAAAAGCAGCAAAGCTGAAGAGCCTGGCTCAGCTTCACTAGTGTGCAATTGACTGACTGCGAAAAACAAAGCAGCAGAGCACCGGGCTTCTGGGCGCTGTGAAGGCAATTGCCAAAACCAGGCAGCTGCTCCTTCCCAAGCACAGGCAGCTGCCTATGTTCTTGCTTGTCGACAAACTCACCGCTGCCCTTCTTTTCAGCAGCTGCCACCGTCTTCTGTGCATCTCGGAGCCTCTGGCGACGAGCAAGACTTGCCAAGGTGGGACGCATCAGGACCAAGTCAAAACCCAGGCAAGTTGTCCTGGAACGCTTTCCATTCGCTTGCCGAGAGTGAATTCAAGAGGCAGGAGAGCGGCAGCCACCGTCCTCCGGCAGTCGGAAGGCTTCGCACACAAGCCCGCTTCTTTGCGGCTTCGTTCTTCGCCTCTTCCAAGCAACCGCGATCTCTGCTTCTCAGAGGCGCAGAAGAGGCTAGTTCGCGCACAGCTCAGTAAAGCGGCAGCAAAGCGCTCTGGAGCGCCGCTTCAAGCCGAAAGACGCCGGGAAAAGGCACTTTCCTCCGGATAGCTCCGGAGCCGCGCTTCTTCTTCTCTAGTCATCTCTAGCTTAGCGAAAAGCTTTCCCACTCCATTTGGCAAGGGGAGAGTGTACCTGCACTGCACACTAACCGCGGTTTGCAAAGAAAGAGGATTTGCTGCACATTCCAAGGACACGGCTCTTTCCGAGGCAATCTGCAACCTGCTGTCAGATGGAAGTGCTCTCTGCCCTCTCCTGCCCAGCTCTAGGTACTAGCGGGCACTTTCCAGCCTGGCCGAGGCAAACAACCTCGAGAGATGTCACAGAGCCTAAGTGGAGCACAGATGCTCAAAAGCAGCAAAGCTGAAGAGCCTGGCTCAGCTTCACTAGTGTGCAATTGACTGACTGCGAAAAACAAAGCAGCAGAGCACCGGGCTTCTGGGCGCTGTGAAGGCAATTGCCAAAACCAGGCAGCTGCTCCTTCCCAAGCACAGGCAGCTGCCTATGTTCTTGCTTGTCGACAAACTCACCGCTGCCCTTCTTTTCAGCAGCTGCCACCGTCTTCTGTGCATCTCGGAGCCTCTGGCGACGAGCAAGACTTGCCAAGGTGGGACGCATCAGGACCAAGTCAAAACCCAGGCAAGTTGTCCTGGAACGCTTTCCATTCGCTTGCCGAGAGTGAATTCAAGAGGCAGGAGAGCGGCAGCCACCGTCCTCCGGCAGTCGGAAGGCTTCGCACACAAGCCCGCTTCTTTGCGGCTTCGTTCTTCGCCTCTTCCAAGCAACCGCGATCTCTGCTTCTCAGAGGCGCAGAAGCGGCTAGTTCGCGCACAGCTCAGTAAAGCGGCAGCAAAGCGCTCTGGAGCGCCGCTTCAAGCCGAAAGACGCCGGGAAAAGGCACTTTCCTCCGGATAGCTCCGGAGCCGCGCTTCTTCTTCTCTAGTCATCTCTAGCTTAGCGAAAAGCTTTCCCACTCCATTTGGCAAGGGGAGAGTGTACCTGCACTGCACACTAACCGCGGTTTGCAAAGAAAGAGGATTTGCTGCACATTCCAAGGACACGGCTCTTTCCGAGGCAATCTGCAACCTGCTGTCAGATGGAAGTGCTCTCTGCCCTCTCCTGCCCAGCTCTAGGTACTAGCGGGCACTTTCCAGCCTGGCCGAGGCAAACAACCTCGAGAGATGTCACAGAGCCTAAGTGGAGCACAGATGCTCAAAAGCAGCAAAGCTGAAGAGCCTGGCTCAGCTTCACTAGTGTGCAATTGACTGACTGCGAAAAACAAAGCAGCAGAGCACCGGGCTTCTGGGCGCTGTGAAGGCAATTGCCAAAACCAGGCAGCTGCTCCTTCCCAAGCACAGGCAGCTGCCTATGTTCTTGCTTGTCGACAAACTCACCGCTGCCCTTCTTTTCAGCAGCTGCCACCGTCTTCTGTGCATCTCGGAGCCTCTGGCGACGAGCAAGACTTGCCAAGGTGGGACGCATCAGGACCAAGTCAAAACCCAGGCAAGTTGTCCTGGAACGCTTTCCATTCGCTTGCCGAGAGTGAATTCAAGAGGCAGGAGAGCGGCAGCCACCGTCCTCCGGCAGTCGGAAGGCTTCGCACACAAGCCCGCTTCTTTGCGGCTTCGTTCTTCGCCTCTTCCAAGCAACCGCGATCTCTGCTTCTCGGAGGCGCAGAAGCGGCTAATTCGCGCACAGCTCAGTAAAGCGGCAGCAAAGCGCTCTGGAGCGCCGCTTCAAGCCGAAAGACGCCGGGAAGCGGCACTTTCCTCCGGATAGCTCCGGAGCCGCGCTTCTGCTTCTCTAGTCATCTCTATCTCAGCGAAAAGCTTTCCCACTCCATTTGGCAAGGGGAGAGCGTACCTGCACTGCACACTAACCGCGGTTTGCAAAGAAAGAGGATTTGCTGCACATTCCAAGGACACGGCTCTTTCCGAGGCAATCTGCAACCTGCTGTCAGATGGAAGTGCTCTCTGCCCTCTCCTGCCCAGCTCTAGGTACTAGCGGGCACTTTCCAGCCTGGCCGAGGCAAACAACCTCGAGAGATGTCACAGAGCCTAAGTGGAGCACAGATGCTCAAAAGCAGCAAAGCTGAAGAGCCTGGCTCAGCTTCACTAGTGTGCAATTGACTGACTGCGAAAAACAAAGCAGCAGAGCACCGGGCTTCTGGGCGCTGTGAAGGCAATTGCCAAAACCAGGCAGCTGCTCCTTCCCAAGCACAGGCAGCTGCCTATGTTCTTGCTTGTCGACAAACTCACCGCTGCCCTTCTTTTCAGCAGCTGCCTCCGTCTTCTGTGCATCTCGGAGCCTCTGGCGACGAGCAAGACTTGCCAAGGTGGGACGCATCAGGACCAAGTCAAAACCCAGGCAAGTTGTCCTGGAACGCTTTCCATTCGCTTGCCGAGAGTGAATTCAAGAGGCAGGAGAGCGGCAGCCACCGTCCTCCGGCAGTCGGAAGGCTTCGCACACAAGCCCGCTTCTTTGCGGCTTCGTTCTTCGCCTCTTCCAAGCAACCGCGATCTCTGCTTCTCGGAGGCGCAGAAGCGGCTAATTCACGCACAGCTCAACAGAGCGCCAGCGGAGCACTCCGGAGCGCCTCTTCAAGCCGAAAGACGCCGGGAAGAGGCACTTTCCTCCGGATAGCTCCGGAGCCGCGCTTCTGCTTCTCTAGTCATCTCTAGCTTAGCGAAAAGCTTTCCCACTCCATTTGGCAAGGGGAGAGCGTACCTGCACTGCACACTAACCGCGGTTTGCAAAGAAAGAGGATTTGCTGCACATTCCAAGGACACGGCTCTTTCCGAGGCAATCTGCAACCTGCTGTCAGATGGAAGTGCTCTCTGCCCTCTCCTGCCCAGCTCTAGGTAGTAGCGG